>NW_005353477.1:605960-732483 GCF_000412655.1 Myotis brandtii | reverse complement strand
TCAACCTTGGCTGCACATTAGAATCACCTGGGAATCTTTTTTAAATCCTGATTCCTGGGCCTCATCCTCCAGAAA
This sequence comes from Myotis brandtii, assembly GCF_000412655.1. Lineage (NCBI taxonomy): Eukaryota > Metazoa > Chordata > Mammalia > Chiroptera > Vespertilionidae > Myotis > Myotis brandtii. The sequence continues at coordinate 732,408 of NW_005353477.1, read as the reverse complement.
TTGTTTCTTTGTTATGGGGTGGGGCCACAACATTAGTAACAAAGAAACAGAATTAAAAATTTATTGTGGGGAGCCACTACAGTGTTTTGGACAGGTTCAAGCCTTGGACTGATGAGAGGGCACAGTCCTCTCATTGCCACGTGCAAGTCCCAGCTTGGAGGGCAGGGTCCTCCCAGCACAATTATAGCCAACAGCTGTAGTTGTAAGCTTGAACCTATGAACATGGGGCCCCACGTGCCTGAGTGATGTGGGCTTGATAGAGTTCAGGTGCATGTAGTTGAGTAGGATTGAAACCCAGGAGAATGTTTGTAAACATCTTGGTCACACCCTTACTTTGCCTCCTAGCATCTGCTATAAAATAAAGGTATGGCTGTGGGCGTGGTCGCTGTCTCTCAGAGAAGCAGCGTCCCACCGAGACCCAGCTTTCATTCTCTTGTCTGTCTTTTCTAAGCCTTTCAGCTGCGCCTACTTAGGTTCACCCCTGGCCATGCTAGCGAGCGGCACACTTTAGAAAGATCTGCCTCCACGATCCGAGGGCAGGTTCCTGCCTCAAACCCCGCCCTTACAGGAAACAGCTCCGGGAAACAGCTAGGGAGGGCGCAGCCATTGCCAAGACAACCCCTGCAGGGCTGTCTTCCTTCCGCTTGGTCGCGGGGGTTCTTCTGGACGTGATGGACACCACCCATGGTTTTTATATAAGTAGATGCTAAGTGGTAGCTATAATGCACACTGACCACCAGAAGGCAGAGGCTCAACACAGGAGCTACCATGATGAGCACTGGCCATTGACAGAGAAAAGGCACTGTGGACCTGGCGCCCACAAAGCAACACTCAGCTTCCCCCAAGTGGGACTCAGGCCCCACCACCACCCTGGAGCAACAGCTCACCAAATCGCAGCCAATGTTGCTGAGACCCCATGGCATAAAATGCGGCCCACAGTCCAGCAGCCCACGGTGGCTGTGGGCCTGGGAAATGACATCACATAGCAATGCCCAGCTTCCTCTCCCTAGTGACTAGTCTCCTTGCAGTTTCTTCAGCCCAGGAACACGACTTGGTTTATAGCCAGGTGCAAACATTTCACACTTTAACCAAATGTCTGTGAAGTGTTTTTCCTTGCCTCATCTCATTTGATCCTCACAGAACTCCTGGAGTAGGTAGATAGGAGACTCGGTGGAATCCTATTTTCTTTTCATTCGCTGGAAAACGGAGATTTAGAAAGCTTAGAAACTTGACCCAACTGAAAAGAAGTAAGAAATGGTGGACCTTGAAAATGACTGCAGGTTTTCCCACTGCACAGAATATAGTCAAACACTGCTGCAGTTAAATATTTTACACTTTGTTCTCCCTGCATGATCTACAATAATAATCTGCTTTGTGTTGCTATTTACTACTATGTTGCTGACAATTACCTAAAAGAGAAGTTGGGGTGCTTTCCTGGGCTGGAAAAAGGTTAGCTAAATCAGAAAGCAGGTCTAATTAAGCAAGTTTATCCTATATCTATAAAAGGCTAAGTTGACTCACACATGTGCAATAGATATAAAACTCTCGCTGGCGCCAATCGCATGCATGAGTTCTGATCTGTCATTGTCGATTGTGAATTTGGTTGATACTTCTATTATAGAGAAAGGGCAAATAGAAATATTAAAATATTTCTCCTAATTAATTTCCTTTCAATGTGCATGAATTCGTGCACCAGGCCACTAGTAATATATAAGAGATGATACCATTTCCATTATTTCTTTTTAAAGAAAACACATATACAAAAAACTATATTTCTATAGGCAATATGATGTACATTGTACACATTACTGAGCAAGCACACAAGCAAATGACCAGAAGAATATACATAAGAACTTTTGCTGTTGTAAAAGGAAGCATGACTAGCAGATGATGGTATAAAAATTTTAATCATGTGTATATGTATTATTTGATTTTGTTAACAAAAAGACACAAACAAACAAAAAACTAAAATAACCTGAAGGAGAAATAGTTATATAAACCTAATGTGTTACTTTGTACTTTTCTACGTGAAACTTCGGTAGAAAATACTATCTCCCCCTGGAACTGACCTTTATACTTAGTGTGAAGAATACAGTTGCAGAGTTATCATCATTTTATGGGATGTTGTCTGAGTTTTCCAACTGGAAAGATGCTTTAATATCTTTAAACATAAAAATGAAAATTTTTGAAAAATGTTTCACCATAAAATCCTTGGCATTTGCTAAATGCCTTACTATCAGTTATTGGTTATTTTCTTCCAAAAAAAGAAAAGACCATTAAAACGCTTTGTAAAAGGAATAAGACTAACTTTTCTCTGTGATAAAATCTCAGAGATTTTAACATTTTCCAGAAAATATAACATTGGCATAAGTTGCCATACAACATTATCTTGTTAAGAATGTTTCTACTCATTGCTGCCATCACAGCATCTACCTTCTACCTATGCTTGGACTGACATGATCTACCTTCCCTCTTGGTTTTGCACACCTAACCTTGCTTAATTCTACTGCAAGTCTATGAGGGACCTATTATTACCCCCATTTCTAAATAAGAAAAAGAGACCCAGCAGGTTTAATTACTTGCCCCACCTGGGTTTGTAAACCAAATATCCCAAACAAATTTGTTTTGCCAATTTACATTCCCACCACCAGTTTGAGAGTTTCATTTGTTCTATATCCTTGCCAAGATTTGTGTGTGTGTGTTGGTTTTTATTTTTAAATGCTATTGTTGTTGTCTAATAGCTTCACATTGTGGTTTTAATTTCCGTGTCTCTAGTGTCTAATGAAATTGAGCATATTTTATATGTTTATTGGCCATCTGAATATCACCCTTTTGTTAAATGCCTGTTCAAGTCATTTGCCCATCTTTCTATTGTTGGAAGAGGTATTTTTTTTTTCTGGGAAAGACTTGGAACTCAGATTCTCCAAAAAGTGCTCATTAGCAACATCCTTTCCCTGATTAATTATCTACCTCCACTGATCTAAAAGGTGTCTGAGCCATCTACTAGTACAAGAAGGCTTAACCTCTGCTCACTGATAGGAGTTAGACATCCAAACCTCTGAGAACCTGAAGTGGTCACATGGGAGGCAGACTATAGAAAGGGACAAAGAGACTCTATGATAAAATTTGCTTTAAATACCTGGTACAATGAGAAAGACTCATGAAGAGAGATGAATAATATGAGGGCAATGTGGATATTATTAATAGAACCACATCTGCACTCATTGGCTTGCAAAGCCTGCTTATCTAAGGTCATATCATCCCTCATATCATCCCTCCTACTATAGAATAAATTAAGGGAAGAAACTTGAAATAGTGTAAAAAGCATAAGATTTGTAGCCAAAGAGATCTGAAGCACAAAAACTGATTGGGGGCAAGTTTTTAATCTTCTGAATCTCTGTCTCTTATATATAAGTGGGGACAATAATAGTTATATGACAGAGTTGCAGTGAGAATTAAGTAAGGTAATGTGTGCAAAGCCATAAGCACAATGGCTGGAAAAGAAGTGAGCAATCAATTGCAGTGCAATTATTTTTCTAGTGTTATCTTTATAAAAACATTTTGAAGGTGGAGTCTTAACTCATTTTTTTCATGTTGGGTTAAGGGTAGCTCTAATAACATTGACCACATGGATAGAGGAATAAAGGAATCCACATGAATCTGCATATTAAAAAGTCAAGTAGATAAATTGTACACTTCTATCACAACATGATGAAAATGAGAATCTGGTTTTATGTGTATTTGTGTTTGCTGAAAGCCACGTTAACATGTGCTCCAATCATAATTTTCCATTCTCTCATTGAGGCCTCATTTGACGACCTCAAGAAGAAATGCAGTTGAAGGATGATGAAATAATTACTCTGCTCAGAGAATAGATGTGGCTCCCATAACTTTTCTCATCTTCCCTGTGCTTTGGAACCAGTGGTTTTGGCTAAGTGGCACTTGATTCATTTTTGTGCACATTTGTGACCAGCAAATCAGCTTCTAAGTGTTTCTTAATCACTTCAATTTGCATTTTTCTTGTATTTGGAACCAGTGCTGGGTACAGAGTAGGCTGAGAATCATTTATAGAAATGCTGTGACTGATCTCACACCCATTGGTCATGGGCTCGTGTGGACAAGCCTCTGAGACAGAACGGTAGAAATCCAGGCAAGTTTGGTAACTTAAACAAGAAGTATACTTGGAGTCTGATCATTTGATGTCACTGAAACTCTTTGTGTGGCTTTAAACATGGAGCCATTTACAAAAGCAAACAAGTTTTAGGAGAATGAAGAAAAGCAGAATATTGTCATCCCCCAATCTTTCTGATTTTTTATAAAAGAGAGAGGTAGAAAAAGAGACCCTAGGGTATGTTAGTCTAGAATAAAAATAATGCCTAAACAATGTAATCAACATGTCTCATAACAATTCTATATTAATATCTTAGATTTAGTGTTAACTATATAGAAGCAGATAATGGGACCAAAAAGCAAATATTTTCAAATTTATTTCCTCTCCCTCATTCTCTAGATCCCAGGTAGAATCCTGCCTTGCTAAATGGTCTGAAATTTATATGGTGGGTCACTATTGCCCTTGGAGAATTGTTTTGGAATATTTTCGTCTCATTATTCATCTTACACCCTTTCTTATAATCCTCTCATTGGAATGTGGGATTCCATTATTTGTTATGTTAAATTTAGTGAATTTGGGATCTTCAAAGTATTATGTTGTAGAATACTTGGGAGTCTGGATTGCTGAGAAATTATGACTTCAGAATATTAAAGGTAAAAATCATATATCACACACACCTAAAACAAAACAAAATCAAAGGCTTCTCTACTGATTTTTTTTTAATTGAGGATGGTGGGTTGTATGGTAATGGAGTTATGGATTCTGGAAGATATGGGAAATATATAACAATAAGGAGCAATAAAACCTTAGAGAAAATTTTCTTCTTAGAAAGGATCTTGAGACTTTGCATCACTCATAAACCTGGTGTTGCTGCGGCATTAGGAAGTCAATAAAATTCCCTAAGATTCTATAAATGAGAAAGTTATTTTTCTCCCAGGACAATAGAATGAAAGTGTCAAGGGCAATAGTGATCCACCATATAAATTTCAGACCATTTAACAAGGCAAGATTCTGCTTGGGATCTAGAGAATAAGTTAGAGGACATAAATTTGTTCCCATTTTCTATTTCTATATAGTTAACACTAAATCTAAGATATTAATATAGAATTGTTATAATATATGTTGTTTACATTATTTCTGTTTATTTTGTTGGGCATTCTGGGAGAAGGGAGTTGGGTTTTGTTTTGTTTTGTTTTTTTCTTTTTAATCTGAAGTTCCCAGATAATTGCATCAGCTCTTGTTGGATTTTATATATAAAAGTCTGTCCTTCCAGAAGCATAGAAATAGTGGCTTTGAGAAACTTAAAGAACAGCTCTTACCCACTGACAAGGTCATTTTTCCATATCTTATTTTTTAAAATGTATTTTTTATTGATTTCAGAGAGAAAGGGAGAGGGAGAGAGAGATGGAGACATCAATGATGAGAGAGAATCATTGATTGGCTGCCTCCTGCACATCCCCTACTGGGGATTGAGCCCACAATCTGGGCATGTGCCCTGACCTGGTATTGAACCGTAACCTCCTGGTTCATAGGTGGATGCTGAACCACTGAGCCATGCCGGCCGGGCTCATATCTTATTTTTACATGAAGATACCCTCCTGGTTCATAGGTTGATGCTGAACCACTGAGCCATGCCGGCCTCATATCTTATTTTTACATGAAGATAGAATATCATATAACAGAGAGTTGCAAATACTTGGATTCCAAACGATCCCAACTAAAAGAAACCTATTCCTACTGGAAACTAGAAACCCATCGTTTTTCTAGAAAGCAAATTATTCCACCTGATTTCTGTTTCCTGGGATACTATAACAACTCTCGAGTCTCTAGAGAAAATATGAGCTGAAAACAAAGGCAATTAAGCCAGACCTAGACGTTTTTATGGCTAAATTTCCAATTCCAAGGGTGAAGTCCAAGAATAGAGACATGTCTGGTGTGTTCTATTTGATCTTCGACAGTTTGTTTGATGGAAAATAACTTTGACAAGCCTAACAAAGGAATCCATTCTCAGCTAGAAATCTAAGAGAATTTATATCAGGGAATGAACTCTGGAAAGATATTTCATTTTTCTGGGCTTTAATTTCAGCTTCTACAATATTAGGCCTCTGAACTCTATAATTACTATCATCCTTTCTGGCCCTGATTTTCTGACAACCCTTAAAACTCCCTTTAAGCTCAAATAATTCACGTTTTATTACTGATCCCACAAGAAACTAGTCAGTAGCATCGTAAGTAATGGCACCAAGTCAAAATGGTAAGCAATCATGATAATAAATACTTCAAATTTAAACCAGGCTGCTCAGTTTACAAAGAGCTTTCATGCTGTCCATTTCAGTGTCATTTCTAGTTTCCTAAGATTTCATTCTTGCCAATAATAGGTCAAGAAAAAATTATTTCATTTAGGAAACTGGGTGTGATCTATGATAATTCACCATCTTTGTGGTCCCTTTGAAGGAGTGTGTAGAATTGCCTGACAATGTCGAACGTTGGCATGGAAGTTGAGCTTTTCTTTATACTAATATCTTTCTTTCCTTCCTGCCAACATGGTAATGACACACAGGAGGGCAGGTGTTGAAGTTCAATAACATATTTTTATACAATTACAATTGAATGAACACTCAGCCTTCTCTCTCTTTTCTTGGACTGAGAGGAAGAATCAAATGGTATGATGAGCAGACAATGGGCTCTAGAAACAGACATGTTTCAAATCAACTATTTGCTACAAGCATGGCCCACATGGTTACACAGGCCCTCTGTAAAGAACATGATAAACCGCCTTAAAAGCACTGACTAAATGTGTATGTGAATTTGTGTGCATGCCAGTGTTGTATTTATTTAACCCTTGTGCTATATTGGTTTTCTGCCCTCTTTCTAAGAAATCTCATGGATTGTTAACATGTAAAATGCCCCAAATCACTTTGAGGGAGAAAAACATAAACCTGAGGCTAAACCCAGGACTAATTCACTAACTAGATGATCTTAGGGAAGTTATTTAAGCCTCAGTTCTCTCACTTATATAAAATGTGTGTGTGGGGGGTGACCTTTGGCCTTGCCAAAATAGCTCTCTAAAGCATAACCAGGGGCCATATTTCATCAAAAGAACATAACTAGCACAGTGTCTTAAAAATAGTAGGTGCTCAGTGAATATGAACAAATTTTGTATTTTTTTGCCACAGGGTCAAAACAATGAAAAATCTACTCTAATTAGGATGCTGGTTTCCCTCAAAACAAAAGCAAAGATAAATTAAAAACAGAGGTTATTGTCCACTTCATGTCCTGTAGAATATAAAACCTCACATTTCATTTGGGTCTCTACAGAGTACATTAAAGCATACTTTTCTCTGAACACTTCTCCAAAGTGTCAGGGACTGGATACTCTAAATTTTTAAAGAGTGACTATTTTTACCATTCTTTCTTTCTTCCTTCCTCTCCAAATAGTGCTGTTCACTTTGTTAAGTAATTTTCTTAATAAATGCCCCTAAATTCCCATGCAACAAAGAAATGACAGTGAGTGGGGAGATTATGTCTGCCCACTGTATTCTTAGCCACAGAATAACCACAGACTTATTAGTGACAAGGAGACCAGAATGAAAATTAAATAGGGTCCCTGCCCTAATGCACATGTGGGCTTCATGCATTCATTCAATATATGTTTATTGTGGACCTATTATGTGCTTGGCACTGGAGAAATAATAGAAAACAAAAAATAGATGCGATCCCTCTTTTCATGGAGATTACTGCTTAGTAGGAAGATTGATATTTTTAAGTAATCACATTAAAGAATATATAAACTAAGACAAATGCAAGGAAACAAGTGGAATATAGTTCCATCAGAGTGTATAATAAAGGTGTCTGACCAAGATCAGAAGAGAAGCAGAATGCATTTTCCTGAAAAAGTAACTTGTACTGAGATCCATTGGGTGCATAGGAATTATCCAGTCAAGATGGAGAGGACTGACTATACAAAGGTTATGAGGTAGAAAGCATGCAAGGTTTCATAGGTCATGCTAAAGATGTCAGTCCTTATTTTCAGATTAGGGGTGAAAATTAGAATGCTTTGAAGAATGGGAAAGCTTTGCAAGAGAAAGCCCAGAGTTAATGCCAGAGTTAATACAAGAAGTCTGGATTGTTCACTATGACTGTAATCCAAGAGAGAGATGATGGTAGCTTTCTTAGGATAGTGGCGATGGACATAAAGAGACGCTGACATATACAAGAGATGCCCTGGATGTAAAAATCTGCAGTGCATGGAGGGAGATTGGTTGTGTTGGGTAATGAAGATCAGGGAGGTAGAGGAAGATGTCAATGAGTTTTCTGATGTAGTCAGCCTAGCCAGAGAATCCTAGAAGATGATTAGGTCTGAGGAATAAATGTACAAAAGAGAGAAGGAATTATCAGTGGTATCTGGTTCCTAAGAAGGGAAAGAGGAAGGGATGCAAAGCTAGGTTTAGACAGGATTAGGGCCCCTTTCTGTAGTGTAGTTGGTGAGAAGTAGGACAGAATAAGCACAGGTGTATGCAGGCTTGCAGATGTGACATCCAGAACACATACTTGCCCATAAAATGGCTTCAAATTTCTAAGACTGTAGGAAATCGGTTCACTCATTGAGAATGGTGGATAGACATGAGAAAGGTGACTATTTGACAATAGGTTAAACCTTTTGAAACATGCAGGCTGAGTTGGTTAGGAAAATGCTAGGTAGTGTTGAGAGCACATCTGATGTTGATCATGAATTGTCAGTGACACCAATCTACCCTATTCTGTGGCTCCCCAGTAGTACTTGGTTGCTCCGGGCCATGTTCAAACATGGTGCATTGAACGATTTCTCTTGGGGTGAGATTTTGCCAGACTGATGCTACATAAAGACAGAGACAAGGGACATTAAAGTGGTGGCAAGGCAATGGTTTACATGATTAACTTTGGTGTCCAAGCAAAATTTTTTTTCTTTTCTTTTCTCTCACCATATGATCAGGCTTAACATTTAAACAATAATGTGAGCAAACCCCCTCCAGCCTACCCCTGTCCAGTTTCAATGGGTTGAATAGTGAATGAATGAGGTCTTACTTTATCTCTGTTGAGATTCCACTGCAAAAACTAAACTCAGTTTCTATTAGATTTTTGTAACTCACTTCAATCTCACTTCAATCAGTACCTTTTGTGAACCCTGACACTTCTTTCTATGTATGGGCATAAGAGGTGATTTTTATAGGCCACACACACATACACACACCTATATGACTCTAAACACATACTCTCACCTCTAGCCTACACTTATTCAATAGCTCCCAAGAAAAAAAAAGTGCCAATAATTTTACCTGAATTATTTCACCCCCATTTTACAGATGCAGAAATTGAATCTCAAAATGAATAAGCAACTTATCCAAGAATACACAACAAGTAAATGTCAGAGCAAGACTGGTAACCAGGAGTCCATATCTTGTCTCCATAACTAAATATTTTCAGATAAAATAAAGTATAATTGGACAAGTGCATTATATGCCTCTACTCTCTGATGCAATGTTTGAATGTGCTAAGTAGAGTCTTCCTCGTGGATACAGAGGACCACTATTGAAAGGACCACTCTTGAAATGATGGCCACTTAATTCAGTGTTCCCCACGGTCTGATTCAAACACTGCACTGGGATTATGGGGATTAAAGATGAGGCTGCCCAGCCTTAAAGCTTCTCTCCAATCCCAGTTCCACCTCCACCTCCTATCAAAATTCAAGTTCAGCAGATTGAAGTAGAGCCTGATCACTTGCAGTTTTAATAAGCTTTCACACGTTAAATTTTCTTCTGTACACTGAAGTTAATCTTTCTCTTGCACACCGAAATTTAAAAACCATTGACTTAGCAGGAACCAATTAATTCTTTTCAAGCTGACCTGAAAGAGTTCTGCACTTGGGTACATTTACTAGTAAAGATTAATTTATCTTATCACAAAAACCACCAATCTGAATACATAGAACACAAACCCATTAAAAATTGGCAGGGCAAGGGAGTCCAGGGGTTCCTATTTAAGAAGGATGCTTAAGTGTTTTTATGTGAAATGGCAGACAAAACAAGTTTTGCCTCTTCATGATTTTATCTATTCACTCCCTGCCTCCACCAGCCATTTCTTTGAAAGGGGGAGATTGAACCTCCTGCACCTACTGGGAAACTGCTTCTGCCACTTGATGGAAACCCCCCTAGAAGTCAGAGGATGGAAAATGGCCTCTACAAATGGTTACAGATTGCTATGATTCCGTTCTGAGGGCAGATGCCAAGAATCGTGACTGAAAGCAACATTCTTAGCCACAGGACATTCCTCCCATTGTGCTCATGTATATTTTCCAAAATGCATCATTATGTCTCCAGTGCAACCACAAATGCAGACCCCGAGACAGATTCCGCTCCCAAGCCGTACCTACCTTTCTTCCCTGGCCTTTGCCCCATCAAGCTATACTGGTTACTTGAAACTTCCCCAGTTACTTCTTACTTTTAAAGCATCTATGAAATACTTTGTAAGGGTATGAAAGGATGTGTGTTTTCTTAGTCTGTGACACAAAGGGATCGTGAAGCCAGAGGGGCAAAAGGAGACACAAACAAAAGCAACCCAGTGGGCTGGCCAGCATGGCTCAGTGGTTGAGTATCGACCTACGAACCAGGAGATCACGGCTCAATTCTTGGTCAGGGGACAAGCCTGGGTTTCAGGCTCAATTCCCAGTGTGGGATATATAGGAGGCAGCTGATCAATGATTCTCTGTCATCATTGATGTTTCTATCTTTCTCTCTCCCTTTCCCTTCCTCTCTGAAATCAATAAAAAATTTTTTTAAAAAAGCAACTCCACGGGGTCAGCCCTTCTTTTTAAGGTGCCCATGTACAAACCTGGGCTTTACCAGACACTTGGAAAAGCTTTGGCATCATCACCCACCTGTTTTGATGCAGCTGTCCGAAGAGCTTGACCTCCAACTAGAGAATAACTTAGGCTTGATATTTAAGTATCACCCCTAGGGCTTCTCCCCCTTCAGAGGGCACACTCTTGGCCCTGTATGACGTGAATCTTCCCTCCTAATGATTGGCAGGTCCCAAAGAGCTCAACGGCAGCACTGACCCATGTAGACCTTGTCATTCATGTTAGATAGGCATGTGGTCCTAGGGACCTCTGGGTGGGGAGAGGGGAGGAGAAGCAGCTTAATCTTGATCTGACCAGCACTTCTGTGCTCTGTTTATATGCTTTTGTAGCTTATTAACTGAGAAAAGTCCAAGTTGTCAACTGTCTCATGAGTGAATGTGACATGTTTTTGGTACATGGAAGGATCCTTTTTCATTTGAGACTTTGCACTTTAATAGAATCGATTACTCTTAAGAGCCAAAGTGTTCAGACCAGGACTCCCCTGCCAATGTATTAAATCTAATCGAATTCCACAAAAACATATTAATTACTTACTATGGCCAGATGCTAGGGTTATTATACTGATTCTCAAAGTACGTACTATGTGGCTCAGAATCACCTGGAAGGTTTGTGAAAACAGAGGATGCTGGGCTCCACCCCCATAGTCTGATTGGTTGGTCTGGGATAAGCCCCAGAAATGGCATTTTTAACAAGTCTCTAGTGAATGCCAATGCTACTGGTCAAGGAACCATAGTTTGAGAACTACTGCCATAGATGGCCGTTTAAAAGGTTTAGTATAAGACACAAGAAAGTATATGTATTATGCCTAGTATATAATAGGTCTTCAATAAATGGTTGTTGGATGAATAAATACATGAATAAAATATAGAATGAATGCAGTGTGTGAGAACATGAAAGTGGGGGAATTTATTCTGGTTACATAGTGTGCCATTTGGAGAAGCATTAAGAGAGGATGTAGGGCATTGTGTTTTAAAAGTCAAATAGAGTAGATGAATGGATTAGAAAACTGTGGTACATCTACACAATGGAATACTATGCTGCTGTAAAAAAGAAGGAACTCTTACCATTTGCAACAGCATGGATGGAACTGGAGAGAATTATGCTAAGTGAAATAAGCCAGTCAATGAAGGAAAAATACCACATGATCTCACTCATTCATGGATAATAAAGACCATTATAAACTTATGAACAAAAATAGATACAGAGGCAGTGCTGCCTCAAACAGACTGTCAAACTGCAGCGGGAAGGCCGGAAAGGGTAGGGGGGCAGAAGGGGCGGGGGAAGAGATCAACCGAAGGACTTATATGCATGCATATAAGCATAACCAATGGACATAAGACACTGGGGGGTAGGGGAGGCCAGGGGATTGTCAAGGGCTGGGGAAGAAAGGAGACATATGTAATACCCTTTGTAATACTTTAAGCAATAAAAAAAATAAAAATAAAAATAAAAGTCAAATAGGAGTTGTATAAAGAAATGATTGGCAGGCGGAGTTTCCAAGCTAAGAGAACAACATGGCAAAGGCACAGAGGAGGAAAGGAGACATCATGGTAGGGAGTGTGGACAACCCAGGTGGGTATGTATGATATTACATGTGACCAGGACTGAGCCTTGCCTCTCCAGCAGACACCATTTTGCTACTGGTCCTCCCTCTTCCACCTTCCTGGAGAGTATCTGCTTCTTTTACTACTTAATTCCTCCTCTTCCCTCACTGTCCTTCCCTCTTTGGGCAATCTGAAGAGCCTTTGGGACTGTAGCAAGTGCTTTTAGGGCCACTATCACATCCACTCAGCCCACCTTTTATTTCTGGGCAGCTGTACTAGAGGGTTCCATGCACATGACTGAGACCCACATCTATGTTCTTTAGCTTCTCTGTTTTTTTTTCTGTCTCAGAGCTTCCTCCAGAGTTCAGAAACTGCATTTGCTCATATGCAGGGGAAACCAGAGGGTTGGGAAGTTTACACTCCTGAGAGGCACCAATAAACAATGGAGGAGAGGATTCAGTGGATGCTTGACCAGCATCTTGTTCTGGAGAGGTAGGTTGCTTAGAGGAACTGCTGTAGGACTAAACCCAAATGCCACAGTGATCACCATGTCAGTAACATACTTGTTATTTATTACTGTTGCCGTGGTTGGCTTATCCTTCTCTCATCTTGTACTCCACCTCTACCTTACCTTGTTTCCTGGGATAGTTTCTGCATCTGGATCCTTATCTCAGAAACCCAACTGATATGTGGCCTCCACAGCCAATGCACAACACAGTTCCAGCTATGCTTTCCTTGAATGCTTATTTGAGGTGGCAGATAAAATTTCAAGAGCAATGGCCTTTCAGACACAATGGACTTGCAGAGAGCAGAACATGGATTGACCAGAATCCCTTGAGATGGTAATGGCCTTTACAACACTGAAGACAAAACAGGTGGTTTTCAATTTGAGTGACAAATTTACTTACTTAAAATTGACCATTGATTTTTGTGACTTTGGTCTTATAATTTTAAATGAGAGTCACCTCCAGGATAATCCAGAAGCTCTAAATGGCTATCCCTCAAGGACATCCAAAATGGTGCCAAACTTGTGATGTTATGATATAATGAATGCTTTTAGAAAGTGAGATATAAAACATCTGCATTGCACTTGAGTTGGCAAACTTATTAACCAGATAGAAACACATCTCCAACCACAGTAAAGCTCTAGCAACAGAACATCAACCACATCCTCAGCTGGAGGAGTTGGAAACAACAAAGGAAAGGCTTTCACAACTTTCCTGAGGACCCACTCAAAGTACCTGACTCAAATTGAAAAACAGATTTTATAAACTCATTTGTTTTTGTTTTTCACAAAAGCAGAGGCATATTTAGCTGCAGGCACATTCCATAACTCCTTTTCAGGAAAATGATAGCACAGGCTCTTAGTGAAGAGAAAATGAATGGTCACCAGCATGAATATTTCATCATTCACTCCCCAGGCACCAGGAGAACAGCATATACAAATTACACTGATGTGCTGCCAAGTGGAGGCTGCCCAGGGTTTTCAATGTAGGAGGTTCCACAAAAGCACTTGAAATTCCAGCCACCACATGATATGATTGGGAGACAGTTGGAAACCTCCACAGGCATTTGAGGGTCTAAACTGCAGTCTGAATTTCAGGTGTCTAGATTTTGCTAGAATCAGTAAAGATGTTGACTGTGAAATGATTATACTCTTCCAGGCAACATTCTGATCTGAATCAATGATCTCAGCGAAGGCCTGCATTCCTCCCTATGTTAATATTCTCAGAACTCCCCTCTCCCTCAAAGGAAATCCCTTACTTATTGGTTGGTAGGAATAAAAGGCAAGAAATTATAAGGCAAATTACTGAAAACTAGAATGAATAGAAAAGGAGGTATATGGAAAAAGTCATAAAATATCTTCTTTTATTTTAAACTAGAGGTCCAGTGCATAGGATTCATGCACTGGTGGGGGGTGTGGCCTGCAGATATTGACCCACTGTGGGAGCCCTGCAGTCAGCCAAGCAGCTATGGACCCGCCCTCTAAGCGGCTGCTTCCACTGTGGGAACGCCACATCAATATGAGAGAGAAACATCTATCAGCTGCCTTACACCCACACCCCAAACAGGAATCAAGCTCACAATCTGGGTATGTGCCCTGACTGGGAATCAAATCCGTGACCCTTTGGTGCATGGGATGATGCTCTACCACTGTGCAACACAGGCCAGGAAATATAATTTTAAAGAATCTATTACCTGTAAGGCATAAGTTAAAAGGCATATATTTATAGAGAACATTAGTATTTAGCAATCAAAACTATTCTCAAAAACCTTGACATTTATTCCCTGGCACACCTCTGTTCTAATTCAATGGTCATGTCATTGATATTGACTCCTTTCTTTCATCTCAATGATGTTATAACAGGGAGTCTACTTCCATAGAGTCAGGTGGGCTCAAACATTGCTAGAAATTTGCCCACGTAGGAAGAAACAATTATGTGAATTCTGAGATTCAAAATTCTCATTTCTAAAATTCCAGAGACACCATATTTACCCTTTGGGCATAGCATTCTTTAGCTTAGGTTCTCTTAAATTTAGAGGTTTTATAATTTAGATCCACCATGAAGCAGCTGCAGAAACAGAAATCTGTGAGTTAATATTTGTCAAGTGCTTAGAAGTATGTCTGGCAAATAGTAAATGCTATATACGTGCTTGTTAAATAAATAAATCTCTTTGGAAATTATGACTGCCTTTCCAGCAAACTGTTATTCAACTCTTCAGAATTCTGATTTATTTGTCCTGAGAACAATTTGCCAAAGGAAAATGAGGACAGCTTCTATCCCGCACTTTGTTGAGCAAGTTAGCAATGGTTTTTATGACCCCCTGCACTTTCATGTCCAATATGTCATATCAGTGACAAGGTTCCACCTTATAAAGTCCTAGGAAATCCAGCAAATTTGGACATTTGCAGCTCTTAGATTCCAGAATGTTCTCCTCTGAAGGCTTAGCTCACTTAACCTTTTCAACGAATGTTTACAACACATATGCTCAGCTATTTCACACACTAAAATATATTAAACATACGTATTTTGCTTTTTGGAGGACAGATAGTTAACCCCCACCCCAACATTCATTCCATGCTGTCCCCATTGTGCAACAACAATCTGATTTTGGATAGGATTGACCCATCTTAAGTTTCAAAATGTATCCCAATTAGTTTAAGTCATTTAAAAAATATCCCATACCATTTGCCAGAGTGACTGAGTTAGGAGAGGTGGAGATAGAGGATGTGGGGAACTATGCTCTTCCCACCCCTGATGCAAACATATAAGTACATATTCTGAGTTCTTGCTGATGACCATCAGGAACCCAATACTCAGGGAGGGTAAAGCAAAGAGAATTGCAGAGAAAGGATTCAGGACCTCTTTTTAACTATGCCCAAAGGCTGCTCCACAAACCTTATTTGTTAATTAGTTTGAACTGAGCGCATTTTAGCATTCAGATTTTTAACAACAGACGTGTGGAACTGGCTGAACTGGGGTAATAAATGACAATTATGAGGGCTCTTCTATCCATGACTGGGGAATTGATAATCCTTTTTTAAAAATTGTCTCTATTATTGAAAGCATTACAGATGTCCCCTTCTTTTCCCCATTGACTCACTTCACCTCGCTCCAGCCCCTTTTCTAGGCCTTCTTATTTAGATGCTTCTAAAAGTAAATGTCATAAATAATCAAAGGAATAAGGTATACAAAGCAATATCATCCTTGTCTCTAGCGATTTTCTTCATTGCATCCGTCATTCAATGATTCTGACTTGCCAAAATGAGGAGAGATAAAATAGTAGATATTCATCAGTAAAATCTTCAAACACCCCTGTTTTATGTCAGTAAAATCTTTTTAATGCCTCTGTTTTCTTGCTGAAAGGAAACACAAATTTCTTATTATCAAAAGAGTAGGTCCCTTTGATTTATGTAAGCCAGTTAATTATTTTAAAAACTAGAGACCCAGTGCATGAAATTCATGCACTGGCAGGGTTCCTAGTGGCTGCCAACTGCCAGCAGGGTACTCACTCCCTTCCCCCAGTCGCCTGCTGCAACTGCCGCTGGCTGGGGCCTCCCTCCCTTTCCCCAGCCGCCTGCCACTGCTCCCAGCAGGGGCCTCCCTCCCTTCCCTCGGCCAGCCCTGCCCCCTGGTCAAACTCCCAGACAAATCCCGGTCAAGGTGACAATTTGCATACTACTCTTTTATTATATAGGATTTTATTCCAATACCAGGTTGGTGATAATACCACATCAGAGGTATTCTAAACTTAGCAGAGCAATATTTTTGCCCCTGCCTCAGTGAAACTGTTCCACTGATGAGTATCCACTGAAATTCATAAAGCTAAATAACTTGTATAAAACCACCATGGCAGTGGCAGAGCAATGATAAAAGTCAAAACTCTAGTTCCTTTATCCAGTGCTCTTCTGAGTACACCATGAAAATTGATTAGAACAGCTTCTTATCAGTCAGCAATAGCTGTGTAACAAACCATCCCAAAATCCAGTATCTTAAAATAGTAGTTTATTCTCATAAATCTGTGGGTTAGCTGGGCTGCCTGTGCTCCAGGCTGAAGATCTATGGGTTTGCTTCACTTGGCTCTCATCTTCCTTGGATCATAGGCTCACCAGAAAATGTTCTGATAGAGATGGCAGGGGTGCAAAACAGGTCACCCAACTGCACAGGCATATTTAAATCCCTTCCTGGTGTTGCAATGTGCTAACTTCCCATTAGCCAAGATAAGTCACATGACTAAGTCCAAAGTCAAGGAAAGGGAATGGCAAAGTTACTAGCAAAGGGTAAAATATTAGGACCAATAATTCAATCTACTACAAATATAAACAGACTGAGGCACATTAAGTAAAAAATATATTTCCTAAAGTGAAATCAACAAGACACAAATGAGGTTTGTTACGAAGAGAAAAGCATTCCTCATAATTGCAATGCCCTGGGTAATGAGCTCAAAGCAAATGCCTCATCTAAATCAAGTTCATTTATTTAGCTTGAGATAAGGATTAATGCTATAAATTTCTCATTAAATATAAAATCACAGCTCTCTCATCCGGGTAAATTAGCCTAGATATTACTTATTCAAGGAAATTCCATCCAGGCTCTAATTTGAAAGGTACAGATTTGAGTACAAACTTGTCTATAAATGGAAGGCTTTTCTAAGGAAAAGCAAAAGATCCTTTTCTCCAATCTTCAGTCATATTGCAGGTGAATTTCAAGATCATTTTTCAGCACCACTGAATTTACTTTGGGCCAGAAATAAAATTGTATTTGCTTTGCCCACATTTCCAAAGTGCCACCAATTTCTGATACTCTGATAGTAGTATCCGTGTTCAGGAAGTAATGAGTTTGTGAGAGGACTATTCAAGGAACAAATGACCAGCCCCCAAATAAGTTTGGTAAGGGAAAACAGAGTGGGGTTAAGGAAAGCAGGGGTGGCAGGGATGTACGTTAAGGTCATATGAAATACAGAAAGCCACATCAGACAAGATGGCAGCAGCAGGAGCAACAGACAGACCAGCAGCAGGGTGGCGTCCTGAGCGGATCTCCACCACAGCAGGAGGTTCTGATAGTGGTACCTGTTGCCACTGATCAATGGAAACCCCCACCAGGAGTCTATATGGAAAGAAACAATGATCATTTCTTGTCTTCTCACCATGGACAAGTAGAATAGATTGCAAATTATATAACAAAGTAGAATCTGAGTTCCAGTCTAAATGCTACTATAGAAACAAGTCCTAGTCCCCACTACTTCACTAGCTATGAAGATTTTTGCAAATCACATTGATTAACCTACATTAGCTTCAGTTTTCTCATCTGTAAAATGGAGAACTTTAATAATACCTATTCCTTAGTGTGACTGAGACTGCCAAATGGAGATAATGCATGTTGAGCAATTGACATAATGTTAGCAAATGGCAGAGGTTCATAAATAGCAGCTACACTCATTTTATGTGCTATTATATTATAGGTTTTTACCACACTAGGGTGAATAATAAATATTTTTTGACAAGTTGATGTATTATCTTTCCTCTTATTCTGCAAGACCTTCCAAGGGGCTGCGCCAATATGTACCAAACCTTTGAACAGTAAGTAATGATTTTATAATAATGCACCAAAAAACATTTTCAATATACAAAAAAATGATTGCAGTCTTCATTTGGTAGTCTGTTAGTATATAGGTCATTGAAAATAAAGATTCCCAAACATCTGATTCAGTTACTTGGAGGGATCTGTATTATTTAACTTCTCTGGGTTATTCTGGGGCTAACAGAATACATTTTCTGGGTTGTTCTGAGGCTAATAGAATACATTCTGATAGTCTACATTCTGAGAAAAATAGATAGAGTATAAGCCATTCTCTGCTTTGCTGTTTTACTCCATTCTTCACAAGAACTGGTACCACATCCTAATCCCCCGTTTCATTAGCTCTATCTTATCCTCCAAACTAGACATGGAAACTGTCTTCAGGTGAATTTCACACATCATAATCTTGCCACTTTTGTCATGGTTCCTGGTCCTGTCAGTCCCTGTCCTCTCTTCCCCTGCTCCCCTAAGCTTGTCTAGGATGGAACTGGGATCCATTCCTCTTAAATGTTTCCACTACCAATTATTTTGAGTTTGTTTCACAGTTCTTTTTTTTTCATTTATTTTTTTCAATTGCAGTTTAATGTCAATATTATTTTGTATTCATTGCAGGTGCACAGGATAGTGATTATACTTTACAAAGTGTTTGTTTCATGATTTTTGAAGCAATTTCAACACAAGCATACAATTCAATACAAAGCAAAAGACCTCCTAATGCTACACCTCACTGTGCACAATACTTGCCCCTACCTGTAGCCCAACAGGCCCCTTTCAGTTACAACACTCTGTAATGTCATGGATGCTAAGCAGTGATATTGAGGATAACACACAGCAAAGGAGACTTGCTGAGTGTGAACAGCAGTTATGTTCCAACACAAGCAGAACTTCACAAAGGATGAGGTTTAGGGGCAACATGGTTTCAGATTTTCCATCCGTAAGTAACTACATGACACTGCGATCAGCAGTTGAAAGATAGGCATGAAGCTCTGTGTCCCCAGCATGTAGGCCAAAACTCCCATCTCTCCTGTGGCTTCTAGGTGAATTAGAGAATGATGGGCAGATGCCTGGGGTCCCAAGCAGTTTCTTCTATTCCCCCCAAATGGATGGGAGCCCATAGTACTTTCCTTGCAAAGCATTTACCACCATGACTAACACTTTACTGTACCTTCTCCTCTCCTTCAGATTGTGGGGGTGGGGTGGTGAGAAGCTTTTGAAGAAACACATCAGAACAAACCCACACAAATGAATGCACTTCCTCAAAAGGCATTGCCCTTCTCCTAACAATGCCAGCTCCTCTGAAGCTATTCTTTGGGATATACTTCCAAGGCCAACTCATTAACTATAATGAAAATATTCTTATCACTTTATATTGTACCTTATATTTGAAAAAAATTTTGATTACCCAGCTTAATGAGCCATCTAGGTTTAGCAGGTTTCACCATGAGACACTTGGGGATTTTTCCAAAAACCAAATGACCCACAAAGCCTTACAACCATGGAAAATGTTTACACACTGTGCCACAAGCTTAGGAGGACATTCTTAAAGGGGAAGTTTCAAAGATGTTTCCACTGGTGGCAACATAAATTGTGGCAAGTTTGTAGTTGAACATTTTAAAGGTGTCGATACTCAGAAAGTATAACCTGTGGCTTGTTTATTATGCTCATTTATTATTTTTATTTAGCCAGTGTTCATATTATTTACTCATCTCTATCACACTTTTCTTCAAAAATACCATCAAAGAGTTTATAAGGAGACATAAAATACAAGACATGGCAGAAATTAAAAGCGAAGTGAAAGATCTAAAAAGAAAAACACATGAGAGATATGAACAAAGAACAGAAGTAGAGTTTCAAGCGCACATCGATTGTCGAGTGAACTTGTGGCCCACAATGTGGCCGGCAGCCAATGGAAAAGGGAAAGCCAGGCCAGCTACACAATTCACAATGTCCACAGGAGAGGAAACAAATGAACTGCTCAGGAAGAATTGTGTAACTTACAGCGCTTCCTTTTTCCCATTAGCCCATAGGCAGGGCCAGTCAAACTTCTCCTCAGAAAATCGTTCTGAATCAAAGCTGTCACAGGTGACTAAGAGAATAAGGCTCCAAATTCTGATCCATGTTGAATTACTCTATGGAATATGGCAGCAATACTCATAGCTTTAAAAATGTTGAGGCATGTATATAAAAAGACACTTGCCTTTATCAAAGTAAAATTGACTTTATCAAAATAAAATAAGAAGATCTAACATAGAATAATATTAATTCCTCCAAGAAAACAACAGTATTTGCAAATGCTTCCTAAAATTATTTCATTAGGTCATTGTTGGGTGGGATGAGAATGTAATATATAATTAAAATTTAAGGAGTGCTAGCCCAAAATATCTATCATAGAATCATTGATATAGCTCCTCTTTAAGGAATATATTTTGATTTTTTAGCGGTTGCACTATCTTATCACATTTCTCTGAAGATATTTATTATACTCACACATATGTTCAAACAGGCTTGTTTATAGGCCATCTTTTCACATTGCATATAATAATGGAAAATTGAAAATATTTAAATGTCCTCAACAAGGTCATGGTTAGGTACCATGTGGCCCACCCTGAAACACTACATGTGTGTTAAAAAGAATATGGTACAGTTACATTCACTCATGAGAAGATTCTAAAACACATTTGCTTTATTTTTCTTTTTGCTCTATTGATTCTGATTGTTTGTATTCATTCCTCTAATGATTGATTCTGGTGGCTGTCGTTCACAATGTTACTTTGACTGATTCTGGTAGTGTGTGCATTTTGACTTTGAGATTCTCTATTGGTCTGCCTGTGAATACTGTGCTTGTCATCATTCATTGTGGAAAGAGGAGAATGTGCTACCTGGCAAGGCAGGCGTGTAGCTTGACTTACCATCCTTGGACTCTCCCCTCCATGTGATGTCAGTAGCTACTGGGGCACTGTCCTTTCTCTCAGGCCCAAGAGACCCCACTCATTGCTTCTGCGGGGTGCTGGGGGGACAGGGGGAGAGCAGTCAGATATTTCTGCTGTGAACTGCTTGGCACAATTTGGGGGGGTGGGGTGGGAATCTTACTGAGCCTCCTGGCTTCTCCTTGTGTGGCACCACACTCCATCATGCTGAGGGCTGTCCCACTGCCTCTTCCTCTATCTGCCTGTCCTGACTTTGAACCTGTCCTGAGACTGTTCCTATTTTGTGAAGAAAAACGACTTTGTAGGCTGCAGGTTTCCCATTTCCATCCAATCTGAACTGTTTCGGGGATTTCTTATAACATTATGTCCACCTAGACTCTAGGTGATCCCTTCTAGTTTTCCAGCATTGCTATAGATTTGTTTTTAAATAATGTGCTTTGTGTCATTTCTAGGAGTTTGGAGTGGGAATGGTGTGTGTGCTGAGCTCATTCTTATGATCCAGTCTCTACAGGTACGTTGTGGAAACACTGTTCAGTCCCGCCCCGCACCCTCCTCCATAAAAATACTGTTGGGACTCCATGGGGATTGGGTGCGCAGAATAGATTACATTAAGCAGAATTTACATCCTGACAATAATGACTTTTCCAATATGTGGACAAACATTTCTTTCTTTTCATATATTTTCTTTATAGAATGGTATATTTCTGTTCACACAGATCTTAGACACCTTTTATTGTTTATCCCTAGGTAGTTTATGCTTCTGTTGCTATTGTGAATGGGATCTCCTTTCTCATTAAAATTTCTAAGCGATTCCTGCTGGCATGTTAGGAAAGCTATTGATTTTGATATATTCATTTTGTAACTGACCACCTTGCTCAGTGCTTTTATTTTTTCTAATAGCTTTTCAATTGATTCCCCCGTGCTTGCCAAGACAGTCAGAGGACAATGTGCGATATGTGTAGCAGTGTTTTCATTTCAGTATTGCTTATAATGGAGAAAAGGAGAAAATAACATGAATCTTCATCAACAGGAAAATAAGGAATAGGTTGAATAAGTTATGATGCATTCTGAGGAAAGAGCACCACAGCCTTTTAAAATAAACAAATGTGGAAATAAATCCATAAATAAAAAGGAGAAAATAATATAGGATATCATAAATACTCTGATCTAATTTCCTCATTCTTACAAAAAATAAGTCTTTGTGTATGTATTTCTTTATTTATGCAGAGAGAAAGAGTGGGGAAGAGGGACGGGGGAGGTGGAGGGAGAGATCAAGATGAGATAGAGATAGATAGGTAGATAGGTAGGTAGATAGATGATAGATAGATAGATAGATAGATAGATAGAGGATAGGTTTTAACAGTTACACAACCAAAAGCTAAAAATTGATTATGGCTCTTTTTTATCCCTTTTTCAAAGAGACTAACAATGATAAAGTACTACTTTTGTAATAAAAGTTCTTTGCACCTGCACATTATGGTGGCTTGTCAACATTCATAGCCACCATTCTCCGAGGCATGTCATGCTCTTCCTCTATGTAGACCAGAATGGTGTGGCATCTTGGGCTACACAGTGCTGGCCTAATGGTGAGATGAGCAGCTAAGCTAGTCAAGTGGGACTCTTCCATTGTAGTGGAGAATATAAAAGGGAATGATAATGGGGGATTCTCAGGAACTATAATAAAACAGAAGAGCTGGATGGAATGTAGGGTGAGGAATCAGTTTATAGATCCTTATGAAGTCATATCGAATATGGGATAAGTCCAGCCACGCTGATTGCGCCAAGGGCATCTCAAACCTTTAAACTGCTTGAGCTAATAAGTACCAGTGATACCATATCAATTATTTATGCCATGTCGACATAACCTGGTGCAAGTCTTTAAATTTTGATGGAAAAAGATCACTAATGCTTAACTCTAGGATATCAGCATTCACAAAAGCCCTCTGCTTTTAGAAATGAGCCAGATGATATGAAGAGACCTACTCTGAATATTAATCTTTATGGCAAAAAGTCTATATATATAAATATGAAAAGATCTCAGACCATGGACCACATGCCTTTATTACAGCTAAATTTAAATGATCACAAAATGGTAGAATTTCATGATTGGAAAGTGCTTCACTGCGTATTGAGTATGGTTGAAACTAAGTGAAATTAGCATTTTTCTATACTATCATTATATATGGTCAGTTAGAAAAAAATAAAAGCCACTTTTTGTCCATCAAAGGGATGTCAACAAGCATGCTGTAGGAAAAAGGAGACATTTGTTGCTTGCACTGTTCTAGAGGCTTTATATACAACACCTCACTGCATCTTTACAACAGACCTCCAAGGTATTTTCCATGATCTCTGCCTGTAGTAGGCAAAGAAAAATTGGCATTGAGAAAGAACAGAGACTAGGGATTTGAAAAAATGTGTCCCATTATTTGACTCTGCTTCTGCTGCATCTGACTGACATATAGGCATCCCTCTGTGTTTCTTAACCAGTGAGAAATGAAGACCCACCTGTATTTATTCTATCGCAACCTTTTGAACAAAGAATAGTTCAGTTGCCTCTCAAGATGGTTTACCATTTGTTGGGTATTTAATTCTTCTTCAGAATGTTGTTGATTTCAAGTAACCAAGACCTCACTCAAAGATCCTTAAACAATAGGAAGAAAAATATCTTATGAAACATGAAATCCAGAGGTACGGCAGGCTCTGGTTTCATTCACATAATGGACCAAATCTCACTTAAGACCAAAGTTCTTCACTTCTCTTCCCAGGTGCCATATCTGCTGTCTTTTTTCTTTTTTGCCCTCAGTCTGGCTTCCCTCACACCCCCAGGATGAGAAAAGCCGATCCAAGCATCCACACCCAGACTTGACAGCATTTATACCCATAGTTCTTTCTAAGGAACAAGGGGACTCTCTCAGAAGCCCTCAGCATATTTCCCTTTGAGCATAACTGGGTTACATGCTCATCTCTCAACCAGTCACCAGCAAGAAACACGAGATCTCCTTGATTGATTGGGACTACTCGCTATTCAGTCCCCAGTGCTGGGGTTGAGATGAATGAAAGCTACCTCCTTCAAGGGTCTTTCTGTACCACTGGGGAGAGGTTAGCACACTACATCCCATGGGCCAAATCTGGCCCACTCCCAGTTTTTGTACAGTCCATTAACATACAAAATGGTTTCTACAGATGAGCCTTTGCAATCGATATGATGATGAGGAACACTAACTTTGAATCCCAATTAAGTGAGATGCTATCTCCCCAACAAAATGACAACAAATTCCATTCTCATTAGATCTACATTACAAAAATGTGTACTCAATTATTATTAATATATTTTAAATCAATTCTATAAAAATTGATTTTCAATTCTATAAATACCTACACAAAATCCTCAATTTTGCCTTTGGGGCTACAAAGCCAAAAATATTTACTATGTCTCACCATTTGTAAGGAAAATCTACCAATCCCTGCACTGGAATCGTCCAGCCCAAAAGCAGCCAGAAAAATTTCCTACTGAATATCCTGATTAGAAAGATAAGGAAACCAATGTCTCCAGAAGAAGGGCCTGCCTTCCCATTTCCCAGCAGCATTAGGAATGCCCCTTCCTCCCACTCACCAGCCTCTGGGCTCCGCCATTCTCTTTCCCAAGTCACGGTTCAACAGATGTTTGTTAGGTAACTGAAAAGAAGCAGAATTTCTCAGAGAACATGGAAATCAGACAGCATGCCTAATCTCCACCAAATGTTCCTATCCACTTCTGCGTTTTGCCCCTTCTTAAATATAATCAAAATCCAATGCTTGGATGAAATTCAAACCTCACTCTATCTCCACCAAGTGCTTAAGGATGTTATGTGAGTCCTAACTGGTTTGGCTCAGTGGATAGAGCGTCGGTCTGCGGACTGAAGGGTCCCAGGTTCAATTCTGATCAAGGGCATGTGCCTTGGTTGCAGGCACATCCCCAGTAGGGGGTGTGCAAGAGGCAGCTGATTGATGTTTCTCTCTCATCAATGTTTCTAACTCTCTCTCTCCCTTCCTCTCTGTAAAAAATCAATAAAATACATTTTTTTAAAAAAAGGATGTTATGTGAGAAGTAGCTATGAAGAGGGAGCGTGATCAGTTAAACGTGAACAAAGTGAAAAGCCTAAAAAGAATTCTACGGCCTAATGATTCATTAAAAAGCCCTGGCAAGGCAGACCAGATTGACAGTAGGCTGGCACCTTAGGTTCCTTAAGCAGCAGCTCAGTAATGCCAATTTGCCTCTACCTGGAGACCCACCATTCCACACGGCTGAACTTTCTACCAGGGCACGGTGTTTACGTTGGATCTTGATTTTTCGTATTTACAAAAAGGTCAGACACGACAGAACAACCTGCCTGGAGATTTTATTTAAATTTGCTGTGTTTTTAAAGAGGCTTTTAAAAAAGCATTCAACCTGTGCTTGGAATGAAGGAGCCATTTGATTTGTGTTTCAAAGGTCAGCAGGGACAGGGATGAGAGGGGTTGAGAACTGACAGCTACTGGAGCAGTTTTTCCTCTGTGTTCATGAAGCCTTATTCAAAAGTGCATTGATTATAAATACCTTCAGAATATCTGGTCTTCTAGCAGTTGTGCTTGGGGAAATTAGAATCCCAAATAAAGTGTCTTAATCAGTTAAAGTCCATAGAAATTAAATAGACAATAAAGATAGATAGGCAGATAGATAGATGATGATGATGATGAAGATAGATAGATAGATAGATAGATAGATGATAGGTAGATGACAGATGGACACATAGATAATAGTATTGCTATAGCTGAAAAACATGATTCTCTGGACAATTGCTTGATGTTGCAGATCAAGTATTATTCTAAAGCTCAGGGAAAGGATGCTTGACCAGGCACACTGTGCTTAATTTGCAGGGGAATTTACACTAAGAATATTTACATTATGGTGGTGGTTGGCTGGGGGTGTTTTTCTACATATTTCTAACTCATTCATGTCACATGCAACCTGTTGTGAATTGTCACCTACAACATGGTGCTTGTGAGAACAAAGGCATGGTGGTCATGCCTACTGGGACTATTGAAACAGTGTCTTTCCTTCCAATCCATTCAGGTAAGTTCTGAGAGAGAATGTGTCAGAGAGAGAATGAAGAACCTGTAGACACAGGTCTGAGGAGTAGGTGATAAGAAAGGAAAAGCAAGAAGCATCTCTCACATTTGGCATTTTCCTACTTTTTTCAGGATACATTTCTTTCCAGTGGTTCTCAACCTTCCTAATGCCGCGACCCTTTATTACAGTTCCTCATGTTGTGGTGACCCCCAACCATAAAATTATTTTCGTTGCTACTTCATAACTGTAATTTTGCTACTGTTATGAATCATAATGTAAATATCTGATATGCAGGATGTATTTAGGCGACCCCTGTGAAAGGGTTGTTCGACCCCCAAAGGGGTCGTGACCCACAGGTTGAGAACCACTGCTTTAGGCCCTAACACCCTTTGTTTGCAGAATAGCACAGTGGAAGGCAAAAGATCAAATCAGTGGAGAGAACGGAATCATTTGTCTGTCATGAGAATTAAGTGAGATAATCTATGGAAACTGCTCACCAAGGTGCCTGAGTTTGATAGAATCTATGGGACCTTTTGATTTAATTCGCCCTCCATCAAATAAATCCCTTCTTCTCCATCCTTGTTCCAACATCTTTGGGGCATGTAAATGCTCTCGGACAGGATTTTCTGTTGTTCGGCAATGCTTTTCTATGAGGTCCAAAAATCTTAAAATTTCCATACCCTTTATCTTACTTGTTAGTATGGAACAACCCTTGTTAAGAAATAACTTTTCCAAAATCTTAAGGAGGCTATTCACCAAGCCTACTGTACTTTTTTTTCCTTCTCAAGTTCTTTCAAATATTTCTCCTAGGACATGGTTTATAAACTAACTCGCTATTATCTTCCTTCTCATCTTAACACTGGGTCAATTATACTGCTCCTTAAAAGATCAGATGACAGCACAATAGCATTCTCAGTGTGGCCTGATTTGCAAACAATCGTTTTCATAGTCTCCTGCTAAGCAGTCTAATGTTTTATTAGTTAGTTTCTATCTTTTGACAGCTATCTTACATTGTTCAAGTTATGGTTCATTGCAAACACAGATGTTCTTCAGAAACTGCTACCAAACCAAATCTTCCTTATTATTATATCCAGTTTAACTTTTGAAGCAAATTAAGAGGCATATATTCACCACTCTTACATTTCCTTTTGGAGATTGTGCAATCATCATGCTAATTTGCTGATGTAATAAACAGATTTTTTATTTTAACCAACATATGCATAATCCTTCTTTGCTTTGCATCATCTCATTCAGCCATTGGCTAAAAAAATAAAAATTGAGATGAAGGATTAAAGTCTGTGGAACTCCACTAGAAATCTCCAACTGAATGGATATAGATTCGCACAACCAGCTACAAGTATGACATTATAGAATGCTTAGCTGCCAATACCATGAACCTACCTTGAAAGATCTAGAAAACCAAGTCTATAGTTCTTAAAAAATTCTCTCTCAAATCTGACATCTCCCCTATATCACTTGCAAGCCTGGCATTTTTTAACCCACCAAAGAAAAAGTTGGAAATCCTCTGCCCCAGAGTTTCCCAGATTGTAAGGTTAAGGTGAAAACAGTGAAACCATGAGACAATACTCTGAAATTCTCAATGCTTGTAATCCCAACACCCACAGTGATTCTGAGAATGGAAGAAAACCATCAGTTTGCCTTAGGATGTTCCTTGCAAACACTTTCTACAAAATGCTGATTTATACCCAAGGTAATCTTTTACCCCTCATGGCTTACTAGTATTTCTAGCTACTTTTCCAACAAAGCCCTGCCCCCCTTCTCCCCAACCCCACCCCAACTAGTGCATTGCTAGATGTACTTTTAGTGGTGTGTCCTTGTAATAAAGTCAACTGAGAAAACCCAGAGGGGAAGAATTCTTTCAAATATCTTTTGGGATGAAAGAAAACAACCCACAAAAGGAAGGCAACACTGTTCTTTTAGAAAGAACCTGCTGTGGCAAAAAGAAACACACTAAAAGTGACAATTTTGTGATCCAAAGGGAATGCAAAAGTCAGAGTTCCTACCAACAGAGAAGGACACAGGTGCAAACACTGGGAAGGGGAGGTTGCCAGATCCTCTATCTACAAACAAATAGCTTCTTGTCTCACCGTGCTCAGGAAGACAAGCTATGGGCATTTTGCATCTCTTTCCCACTAAATATCTTCCTTCCTCTTAGTGGTGCCATGACCCCAATTTTGTAGAAGTTCCAACACAAATTCTTTCCCAGAGATTCTTGGGAAGCTTCCTGTGTCCCTCCCTGCTCCCATCCCAGAGGGTGTTAACACCTGCCAGAGCCACTGGTCCAATGCTTTTCAAACTTTAATGGGCTTGAGAATCATTGGGAAAGCTTATTCCAAATGTAGCATCCTGAAACCTGCCCACCAGAGATTTATGATGGTGGGATAGGGCCTAGGAATTCTCTGGTTTTTTTCAATAATCAACACAAGTGACTCTGATGCCAGGATAAAAATGGGAATAGCCCAATACTGGGGCCTGGTCACATGGACACAAAATTATTATTATCATGGTATGCAGTTCTACTCTCCCCAGTGTCAAAATCAGCAGATTCTGATTTTAGGATCACCAAAGCTTGTGTGCAAACCGTTCCAGAAAAAGAAGAAACCTATAAAATGACTGTGGCTCACCAAAAATATGAGTTCAGCAAAAATATGCTGTTAGACTATTAAGCTTTAGTTTCTGTATATAATAAGATTTCTTTTCTTAAAAAATACAATAGGCCATAAATATAAATTTTGTCTCTCCTAATAAACCATGAGATTGCAGTATCTGAATATACATGATAACACCTTGCCAACATTCCCCACAAATGCTCTCGCCATCTGTGAGCCCAGTGAGACAGCAGGGCATTTGCAGACCAAGCCAGGAGCTGACCCATTGGTGGCTATATTCACAGTAGATGATGGAGAAGAGTCGCTTGCCACTTCTGCTTAGGCCTCTGTGCTGTCTAGGCAAGACAAGTTCTAAGTCGTTTAGCAGCTGACTCATTTCTCTATAAACCTTGCTTCTAAAAGTCCCAAGTCAACCCCACACAAGAAGAATTCCCCTTTTCCAAGGTATGTGAGGTCATGATGTCTCTATTTGAACCTGAATTGACATGCTTTTATTCTTATTCTACAAAAATAAGAGAATACAAGAAATCTTTTATTAATAAATAACATACAGAAACGAAAGTGCACAGATTATGAGTGCTCAGCTGGTGGGATTTCCACAAGGTTGAACACACCTCTCTACCATCTTCCAGATCAAGACACAAATATCACAGTATCCAGAAACCTCCTCCTATATGCATCCTGTCACTGCACCTCCAAGGGTATGGCATAGTTTTGCCTACTTGAGGCCCTTATTAAGTGACATAATATTATACGGGATTTTTGTGTCTGGTATCTTTCAAAACAATTACTTTTAATACATGAATGCCCAGCATCTAGTGCCCTCTGTTCTCCCGAGATATCAACATTAAACACCTGTAAGGATCCTTAAAAAGTATTCAGTAGCACAAAGCAGTTGATTTACCTTCTGATAACAGTCCCTATATTTTAACAGCGACCAATGGCTTGAAATTGGCAGACACTCACCATAGAAACCATTACTGCCTTTCTATCATATAATAAATTCACATCAATGCCTACTGTGTGCTCCCCACTGGGCTGTCAGCTCTGCATTAGTATTATGGGGTAGAAAAGGCATGGCTCACAATCACAAATCACTCAGAATGTATCTAGAGAGATCAGTACACAAAAGAAAGAAAACTCAAAACATGTATGTCTATATTTACAGTACTACACTGTGTGGTCTAGACAATTAGGGAAAAGAACAATAAGGTGCTACTTGAGTTACAGATAATAATTGCTTAAGTTACAGGCACTAATAGCAAACTGAGTTGTGGAGGAAGGACCCCAATATATGCTTGTTGACAAGGAAAGGGTTCACAAGGAAGATGACATTATATCCTGCCCGTTGCAGCCATTGCTGCAAAAGTTGTCTTATTCATGGCACTAGGGTAGGAGCAGGCAGCTCTGCAGAAAGATCAGAATCAGGCAAGCCTAGGTAGGCAAAAAGACAGGTGACTACAAGTAGGAGCCTATTGACAAAACAACTACTACAACAGAGATACAGGCAGCTCTGCAGAAAGATCAGAATCAGGCAAGCCTCGGTGGGCAAAAAGACAGGTGACCTACAAGTAGGAGCCTATTGACAAAACAACAACAACAGAGATGTCAACATTTGAGAGTTAGTACTGGTTCAGTTCTGAGATATTTTTTTCCTCAGGGAGACTCAGCACCTTCTTATTCAACTCATTTATTTGAGTCAATGATAGAGGCTCCAAAATTGAATATTATGTCTTGGTAACAGTAGTCACTGCCAAAAAACAGTTTATTCTGCATAGCACTGAAGAGTTCCTTTATAGTTGGCAAAAGTAAAAAAAAAAAAAATACTAAAAATTAGTATTAATTGGGTTTCAGGAACTCTTCCAGGAATTTATATATGTTAGCTATAATCCTCATCATGTTGTAAAAGGCAAATATATGAAAACTAACACTCTGAGAGCTGCAATGCCTTTCTTGGGATTAAATAGCCTGTTAAGGGAATAGCCTAGATTTGAGCCCAGGCCTATATACAAAAATCACCTAGAGAGCAAAGGATGATCCCTTTTAGATGCATGTGCTGATGATGCTGATTATAAAGGTCCAGTGTAAGAAGTAATTGCATGGTTTTTATTTTACGCTATAAATTCTTTATTTTGTATTTCTCTTAAAAGTCTCACAAATAGGTGCATTTTCTTTTTACCCTCATGGTGACCATACTATGTAAGCAAAACAAGTCATAGTCCACATCTCAGAGGAAATCACCTCGTTTGCCAGTGGGAGGCCACAACTGAAGGCCAGGTCTTCTGATTTCACCATCAGGACTATTTTCAGTGAAAAAGCACAACTGTAACACTGCTGTGTGAATGTGGAAGATAAACCATAATATGGTCCTTGCGTCATGGGTGAGATAAAAATCCAAGATAGTTTCACTGATGAAATATCTTAACACAGTTGCTCAAAATGCCCTTCTTAGAAGAGACCAGGGTGGTAAGACTCAAACAGTCCTAACAATTATTTATTTCATCAAAATGCTAGCCTTGTTCAGCAGCATGGAAAGTTCTACAGAAATGCCTTTGCCTACATCTGTCTGAGAATAAGAGAAGCAGAGGAAGGTTAAACATGCAAATGATGCTGCAAAATTTATGTCTGTGGATGCGTCTGAATTCCCAGCCTGCTACCCGGGTTAAAGGAAAGTAAGCATGAAAGGTAGCTGGCAGGCTGTCCCAGAAAACATACCACCCTTGAGCACCCTGCCTGAAAGGATCAGGCAACATAGCAAGATGATTTAAATGCTTAGTTGCTAACCTCAGCCTGAAGGAACCTTGTGTTGGCAGTCCTCGCTGAGATTCTTGGGCTTACCAAACAAGCCAGCATCCCATGCCACTCAAGAGCCTCAGAAAAAGAGCATCTTAGGACAGTTCTGGACCAGACAGCCCGCTCCTCCTCAGAGATTCATGAACAGCTTCCAAGGGCAGATTGGATGAGATGTCACCAAAGTCAACTTCCAGGAGTCTCACGCAACCTCCTTAAGCAATGCCAGGGCTCCACCCAAATTCCCTGGGATATATTTTGACTGTGTTAGTGCATACTCTTCATCCTTTTGGTGTGCTTTACATTCCAGCAGCCAGCAAGTTTTTTCAACTCCCTCAGGCTACTGGAAGGGAGAGCCTGAAGCACCTGAAAATGCATGTGCCCCCTTGAGGAGCCCTTAACCAGTGATTGACAAGTGTCAGCTTAGGAAAGACCCACCCCCTTTGCCCAGGTGCCCAAACAATTCTGTTTGTGCCTAGAATTCCACAGAGATTTTCATTAACCAGTTCTTTCAGCCTTCTTCTAAGCAAGAGGGGGTCAAATCCAGTTCAATAAGCCAGCTGAAGAAGAGAGAAAATGCCATTCTTCATGGGATACCCCTTCCCTTTGAAAAGCCTACCTACAATAAATTTCACTCCCATCCCTCATCTTCAGTTACAAAAACCAGAAGTCCCCGTACACATCAATGTACACAAGGAGGTACTAGGGAAGGTGCAGGAACTGTGTTCTGTGCCGGCAATGCCTAAGGTATAGATTTGGCTTGTCAAAAGGCCCCACTACAGAATAAATGACTGGAGGGAATTAAAACTTGAAGCTGCAATGATCATTTGTGTATGAGTGTGGGGTTGAAGCAGGGAATTAGATGGAAAGGTCAGGACAGTCCTGTTTCTCCTATAGCAGTGGTTCCTAAAGTGTGGTCACTGGGCCAGCAGCATCAGTCCCACCCCAGACCTCCTAGGGTGTAGGCCCAGCTATTTGAATTTTAGCAAGCCCTCCAGGTGATCCTGAAATGCTGAAGTTTGTGAGTAATTATTTAAGGTATAACTCATAGAAACCCTACCACTACCAAGTGAGTGACTGTTGCCATTCCCTAAATACTGGGTGCTATGGGGATAACGGTTTAGACTTACTAAGCCATTACAGATCTGGTAACACGTGATATACAGAGTTTTTTCACTGTAGCTTTAAGGCCTTAAAAAAAGTCAAAATTCCCACTTATGGACACATCACTACTTCATGTGTGGATAAGGGTCATGTGGTCCCAGTCTTTGCCCTTTTCTGTGCGGCGGTTTGCTGGGGTTTGCCCTCCTATAAACACTTTGTCACACTATGTGGGAAAGTCTTCCCAAGATAGCGTGTTTCCTATTTAGAATAGAGACCTCTGCAACTAGTTAAAGGGTCATGTGGTCCCAGTCTTTGCCCTTTTCTGTGCAGCGGTTTGCTGGGGTTTGCCCTCCTGTCACACTATGTGGGGAAGTCTTCCCAAGATAGCATGTTTCCTATTTAGAATAGAGACCTCTTCAACTAGTTCCAGCTTCTGCCCTTGCTTGTTAACTGGCCTCTCAGACGTTGTCAGGAGGTGGGATCAGGGTAACAGGAGGAAATGCAAAGTCATGGGCACAGGCTAGTGGAGAATCTTTGCCAACTTTAGAGACAGGAGTGAGGCAGCTGCCACCAGCAAGAAGTTCATTCATTCAGAATACCTGGGCTGCAAACACCCTGGTAGAGTCCTGCAAAAATCACAGCAAATCCAAAGGATAGGAACCAATGTGTGTGAAGTTCCACTATGTTCCTACCACACTAGCAGGGGAAGCATTCAAGAGGATGTGAAATAAACTGAAATGAGAAAGATAAATAGAAATATCAAGAGTGGAGAGTGATGTCCTCCAAGTGGAAGTGCTGTGAGACCTCGGATATAGGAGTAGCCTCTCTAGATTTCTTTTTCTTCTTCTTTAAAATTAGCAAGTCGACTGGATGACCGCCAAGGCCAGTTCCAGCTCTAAAACTCTGTAAATCTCTGACTACAGGCTGTCCCTTTCCTCTCTTAGCTGTGCTAAGCCCCTGT
The DNA here is from genome assembly GCF_000412655.1 of Myotis brandtii. Lineage (NCBI taxonomy): Eukaryota > Metazoa > Chordata > Mammalia > Chiroptera > Vespertilionidae > Myotis > Myotis brandtii. The sequence goes on along the minus strand of NW_005353477.1, from coordinate 698,277 downwards.
GGGTTTAATCACCACTTTTTAGTTTCTGGGTACATTTTTCCTATTGACTTTTCCAAGGGAAAACTTCTAAGGATTAAAAATGTATTTTAGAGTCTCTACTTTTGAACGGGGTGTGCAGTTGGTGCCTACAAGGAAAGTTACCAGGATAAGCATATTTGAGAAAAATGCATTTCAGCATTTCAAAAGAAATAGGGTTTAATAAACATTAAGACCAAAAAATGGAACTTAATAAATATTAAGAGAAATAGTCTCTCTTCTTCTCTTAATATGTATAATACACTTTATTTTTTCATACCTGGCTCTCTTTTCTCATACTCTTTATTAAACTCTTATTTCATACTTTGCACCATTCTTTATTTGCATAAGTAAATCAAACCAACTATATAAGGTAGGTACCATTATTATCTCTACAGTAAGGAACCTAAAGTTTAGGGACATTCATTAATGTTTCCAAGATGACACCAAGGGAACGTGGCAGAGTTAGAACCTAAATCGAGGAATAGCTGAGTCCTAAGCTAAGGCCTCCCGTATTTCCTTTTTAAATAGTTGGTTTGGAATTTTAAAAAATTAAGTTTTAAGAAGCTTATAAAGCGTTTACTTATTTCTTAATGTGACCCTTAGAAGTTGTTGGCATATTTCTCCGGGCAGAGGAGTGGATTTTGCCATTGAATCAGGACACAGTTATTGGAAAAGTATCTCTCATTCGCAACAGGGGATAAGAAGAATGAAACCAAGATGGACCCTATGGCATCAGGGTCTGTCTGTGTTCATCATCTGAGCCTGAGTATTAGTCCTCCGAATTCCTATTATGAACAAGCTACGTGACCCCAGGAAAGTCACTTGACATCTCCAGGCCTTAGTCTATCTATAAGTTAAGGAAAAATTATTTTCTTAAAGAACATAATCTGTGATCGTTCTCACATCACACAAATCTTTAGGGAAATCTGTTGACTTGCAAGCCAGGCCCTTCATATCTACACAACAAGCTCCATAGTAAAGTTAGACAAGTAATCAGGTCTTAGAAGTTGGTACCTAGAACTTCTGTTCTATATTTAAGGCCTCTCTGAATTGTATGTTTCTACATTTACACGCCACATATTTGTTAGTAGGGTTCTTTTTGTTTTTGTTCACCAAAAAATGGAACTTAATAAATATTAAGAGAAATAGTCTCTCTTCTTCTCTTAATATGTATAATACACTTTATTTTTTCATACCTGGCTCTCTTTTCTCATACTCTTTATTAAACTCTTATTTCATACTTTGCACCATTCTTTATTTGCATAAGTAAATCAAACCAACTATATAAGGTAGGTACCATTATTATCTCTACAGTAAGGAACCTAAAGTTTAGGGACATTCATTAATGTTTCCAAGATGACACCAAGGGAACGTGGCAGAGTTAGAACCTAAATCGAGGAATAGCTGAGTCCTAAGCTAAGGCCTCCCGTATTTCCTTTTTAAATAGTTGGTTTGGAATTTTAAAAAATTAAGTTTTAAGAAGCTTATAAAGCGTTTACTTATTTCTTAATGTGACCCTTAGAAGTTGTTGGCATATTTCTCCGGGCAGAGGAGTGGATTTTGCCATTGAATCAGGACACAGTTATTGGAAAAGTATCTCTCATTCGCAACAGGGGATAAGAAGAATGAAACCAAGATGGACCCTATGGCATCAGGGTCTGTCTGTGTTCATCATCTGAGCCTGAGTATTAGTCCTCCGAATTCCTATTATGAACAAGCTACGTGACCCCAGGAAAGTCACTTGACATCTCCAGGCCTTAGTCTATCTATAAGTTAAGGAAAAATTATTTTCTTAAAGAACATAATCTGTGATCGTTCTCACATCACACAAATCTTTAGGGAAATCTGTTGACTTGCAAGCCAGGCCCTTCATATCTACACAACAAGCTCCATAGTAAAGTTAGACAAGTAATCAGGTCTTAGAAGTTGGTACCTAAAACTTCTGTTCTCCTATATTTAAGGCCTCTCTGAATTGTATGTTTCTACATTTTCACGCCACATATTTGTTAGTAGGGTTCTTTTTGTTTCATTTGCTTCACTTCCCACAAGCTAGAATATTGTAAAAACATATTTTACTGATTATTCTAGAAATCAAAATTCTTTGTTTTAATGTATAGCAGTCACCTCTAGCCTGCTTGCGTTATTGCTCCAAGTCTCACAATTTTACAAGTTTTTTTGTTTTTCTTGCTTGAGCCTTCAATAGAAAGGACCCCAGGACTCCTGGGAAAAACTCATTTTCTACTCTCTCTGTTTCCTTCTCCACCTTTCCAGAAACAACGTGTGTAGTACAGAGGAAATCACTATTAGTCTCTTCCCTACATTGATCATTTCTACTAGCTCTCTCTAGCTGCTTGCATTTCCAATATTTGTTGTTTTAATTTTTGTGTGGAGACTTGGTGAAATACAGATTAAAATGAGAGGCAAAGAGGCAAATCTTGGGTGTGAACTTCAGCAAGGAAATTACAGTGTTGGGGCACCCACTAGGAACAAATATTAAACCCAGAATATGTAAAATTACATCTGTGCTGTAATGAATCTATCTCTTCCCAGTCCCCAGCACACAGGTTCCAGTTCATTTTAGTTGTCAAGTCATGTCAGGATTAATGACCCTTTAGAAGAGTAATGATCTTACCCATATAACTAAATGACTCTCCCTCACAGGGAATTGTGACTCCTGTAGCTAAATCATGGTCTTAGGAATCATGAAGTTTCTTTCCAGTTCCATGATTCCTAGGACCAGGATTCTTAATGTCTAGATTGAACCAAGTTCAAAATAAAGAGAACAATGTGATCTTTACCTAAAACAAAGATTCATTAGCCTTTTTAGTACTGTAATGCTTATTTCAGTAGGCTAATACAGAAAAATCATTCACTTATGATTCAAAGGGAAAGAGTAAAAGAAGTGGTTTTGACTATTAGATGTTTAATATCATTTGAACCCTAAGTGAAATTTGTACTTTAACTCATTAAGAATATTTTTTTTAAGCCATGAACTTGATACCTTGAAAAGAAATGGCTGAAGTGTGGGCATTTCTAAATTAAGTGGACAGCTAACATGGACAAGCAATGGCATTCAGACCAACTAATTCAAACTGCCAGAAAGATACTAAAATAACTCTACACATTAAAAAATAACATTCTAAAATTAATTTATATATTGTGTTACTCAGGAATCTTATTTACAAGCATTACACTCTGGCTGATTTAATCAGAAATTAATGACTTGAAATTTTATCAGCTGCTTGCAGAGCTGAATTGCTGGGAAGGTTGGAAATTGGTCAGAAACAAGGGATACTAGACTATGCCTACCAGGGCCAGAGTTATACCACATGATTACCCAGTGAAGACTGCTGCTGGTGTCCCTGAAAACCAGGCCCAATAGTTTACAAAAATGTCCACCCAGGGCCTCAGATTCCAGATGTTACTACTGTACCTGCTGCCCCTGATTTTCCCGGAAATGTGTATTTCCTCCATTGCTGCTGCCACCAGAATAGATGGGAATGTATTATCCTCTATTCCTACTTTGCATTTCTAGCTCCATATTTATGTACTTAGATGAATCTACTTACTGGTTGGTCAACTTTAGATGAAATGCCTACAAGAGAGGTAATGAAAGCAACTATCTAGCCTTTGGTACTTATGTGAATGAGGCTGTGCCTCCCATCAAGATTTATAAGGTGGGGGTAATAGTCAAGCTAGGCTGAGTTATGCTACAATAATAGTCCCCAAAATCTTGGTAGATTTACACAAAATCTCTCTCTCCCCCCCCCCCCCCCGAGTCATACTACATATCCTAACTATTTAGTATTTAGCTGGGAGCTCTGTTCTGTGTCATGCTCTCATGTTCACTCAAGGACATGGATGACAGTATAGCCTCTATATGGAAAGCTGCCGGTCATCATGGCAAAAAGAGAGGGTGGTGAAAGGGAGCTACATGGCAACACCCAAATTCCAGAGGAGAACTACCATGAATTGTGGAGGTAAAGAAGCCCAGACCAGGAGCCAGAGCCTTGGGTTCTTATATCAGGCTCAGGACTGTACGCAACTCCCAGGCACTCTGAGTCTCAGTCTTGTCAAGTGTCAAATGGTAACAATAATCTTAAATTATAGATTGTTGTAGAAATAAAATAAGTTACAAGAAAATAATTCTAAAAAAACAAATATTATATATATAAAATACTATTAGTAGAAAGATGATCTGATAAATAATGCCGCCCTGGCTAGTGTGGCTCAGTTAGTTGACGTATGGTCCTGTGAACCAAAAGGTTGCCGGGTTGCCAGTTCAATTCCCAATTAGGTTGCAGATTCCAGTCCTAGTGGGGGGTGTACAGGAGGCAACAGGTGGATGTTTCTCTCATACGTCCATGTTTCTCTTGCTCTCACTCTCAATCTTTATCCCCCCTTCCCCTCTATCTCAATCTATAAAATATATCGTTGGGTGCAGATTTTTAAAAAAGAAAAAAAATGTCTGCTATGATAAGATAGAACTAAAAAATATGAAACAAGCCTGAAAATCTGAAAGGACAGACAGCTGATGAAATTGATGGCTAGTAGGTAGCTATGTGGAGGAATTACCTGTTTCAAATTTTTTTTTTTCTGAAATAACAACAGATAGACCCACTGGCAAGGCTTGTTTTACTCTCCCGGTGTACCCTATTAGTGAGAGCTTACCAAGCCATCTCCTTAGCATTCTTTTTTCTAAATAAGTCTACTTCCCTAACCCTCTCCTCCTAAGACCCTCTAATCATGCAGCGGTTCTCAACCTGTGGGTCGCGACCATCAGAAAACACATATAGCATATCAGATATTTACATTACGATTCATAATAGTAGCAAAATTACAGTTATGAAGTAGCAACGAAAATAATTTTATGGTTTGGGGTCACCACAACATGAGGAAATGTATTAAAGGGTCGCGGCATTAGGAAGGTTGAGAAACACTGCATGCATTCCAAGAAACAGTGACACCACAAATCATGTTAAACCTTATTCATTTAGTTGATAAGGACCAATAATTACATGTGCCTTCTAGACTATACATTGTCAAATTCTTAACATAATTTTGTTCATTTCTGGGGGTGTCACTGTGAAGTCAGAATGTGGAAATTCTTTTGCTTTTATTGGGTTAAGTGGATGGGAGAGGTCAATGTGGAATAAAAGTGAAAGCACAGCTGAATACGGGAAGAGCGACTGATGATAATTGGAGAAAATGTCAGTGCCAACTAAAAATTTCCATTAAAACATCTCCCATTACAGTTTGTCATGTGATTGCTGTGGCCTAAAGTGCCTGGGTCACTACTTTGAGCCTTTTCCATTAATTAAGATTTTTCCCCATTGTGTCTATCAGAGTAGAACCAATTGCTCATAAGTATTCACATCCACAACATGTCTAAATTAATGACATAATGCTGTTTTTTCAAAGTTCACTGTGTGCAAGGCAAACCCGAGGTAGCAGATGGATGTTTTCTGGTGCTAAGAGAGCTGTGTGTTTGTTATATAATAAGAATTCTGTTGCTTAAAAAACAGCTCACTTTACACTTCATTTAAAAAATTTTTAAAAAGGCATTGAACCTCTGATACATACCCGAATAATATCTTAGTTGGCATAAATAATAGGAAAATAAGAAAAGGAAAAACCAACACAGGAAAAGTCCACAGTGTTCAATTTTGGTTGGGTAAATTAACCACTTTTATTTTGTTGGCAATAATTATTTTAAAGCAGTTAGTTTCCTAGGACACCAAATACCGTTCAGGACCATGTCACATTTCCAACAGATTTTACTCGTATCTTAAGCAAAACACACTGAAGAAGGTCAAATTGTTTTATTTTGCAAATTAAATATGTGATTATTTTATCCCAACATTAAACTGTATTCTGTTTCTCTTCCCAGTAGGCCAGGGTCACTATAATTTATTCCTTCCTGGTTTCAACCAGAATTCCTGGTCTTCAAAATTAAAAATAAAAATTTCATTTAGTTTTGACAAACTTTGAAAGCTATTTTAGCCTCAGTTGTTTATAAATACTTCCCTCAATTTATCAATCATAAACAGGACACATTCCCTGGCTGGTGTGGCTCAGTGGTAGAATGTTGGCCCACACACCAAAGGGTTGTGGGTTCAATTTCCAGTCAAGGGCAAGTACTTGGGTTGCAGGTTTGATCCCAAGCCTCGGTCGGGGAGTATTCAGGAAGCAACCAATCATGTGTCTCTCTCACTTTCTTTCTCTCTTTCCCTCTCTCCCCCTCCAGGGGAAACAGGAGAAAACAAAGCCGGGAAACTTCTGGAATTGGATAAAAAATAAAATGATAGACACATATTTCTTTTACACAGGTGGGTATAGGATAGTTAACAGTCAACAATTAACTCAATGACAATGAAGGATTTTGTGGTCTCAGCAGAGTTGTGCCTATGCTTTGAGGGGTCCAGAAAAAGGAAAATTTGACATTCCAATGATATGTTATTGTAGAGGCAAAAAAAAAAAAAAAAAAGCAAAACAGTAGACAGGCTGGTAAAGATTGGCCGGTGTCAGGGAAGATACTGATCCTAAAACATGACTACCCACCATAAACTGCTTTTAGTTAAAAAGTTTTAATTTCAGACCATCCTTTGTGGTCACTTTAAGTCTCTGAGTTTGCAAGGCTGCCATGCAGGCCTTCCCTGAGCCAGTCAGGTTAGCATGTGGCCCCTTTTCACCCACAAGGGATAGCATGAAATTCACCATTTCTGTCCCCATGTCTATGCAGTGTTGCAGAACCACAGCTCAATTTCCCAAGTGGACATTTAGCAAGAGCCTGAAAATGATCAAGATAGTAATGTTGCTCCACAGAATGTTTTTTGTCTGGTACATGAGTCACTGTGGTTGTTCCTCTTTGTGTGTGTATGTACTCTGCCGCCTGCCTTTGGCACTCCTGGTACCTGTTTCTTGGGTAAAAAGAGATCACTGGAAGAGGCCCTCTTGTACTTTTCCCTGCTGTCATTTCCTCTTGGTGTCACTTTCCTCCCCTACTCCTCTACAACCTCCTTCCGTAACCAAAACTTTCAAATGGGAACATTGCATTTCCTATATTGTATTCATGTTTCTAGTTCTATAAGATTGGTTTATATTTTTCTTTTTAAAAAAGAAAGATTAACTCATCACTTTCACTTACGTGATTTTAAAGTATTTCTTTCCCAAAGGCCCTTAATACAAGAGAAAAAGAAAAAAAGCTCCTGCCTATGCTGAAGGGCTCTGCAGGAGAGAATGTAATCAGCTACATTTAGTGCCTTGAGGGAGAGAAAGATCTGGCAGTCATCATGCACCCCTGACTGGGAGAATCTGGGAAATGAGGTCCATTTACACATATTTGGCTAATTAAAAAGTTAGTGTTGCATTTTACTGACTCTATAGGACTATTTCTTTTTTTTCTCTATATATTTTGAATATAGGTTCTTGTACTGAATTTTTGTAATTTAATGTTTTAGGAAAAGCAATAGTATAGTTCTAAACATCTCTTAAACATCTCCAACTCTAAAGTTTAATGCCATTTCGCCTTGTGAAGTAAGACTGTAAAAATGTGTAATTCAGGTTTTACAAGGCCTTTTATCACTAGAGAAGACAATATAAGTCAACTCATTACAATGATGTGTGTTCTACATTACAATTTTTCATTATCAACATTGACTCCAACTATGACTCATCATTCCTTTGAATTTTAAGATAAGAAAGTAAGGAAGCCAAGGAGAAGAATTCCATAATCAGTATTTGGCAGTAGTGAATTGGGCCAGTCTACCAGGGATGGAGAAAACACTGGAGACTTTTCTGCCTTCCTTTACAGGAGATAATAAATTGTCTTTTTGTCTAAGCCAGTTTAAGTATGGGATTCCTGTTACCTGTAGCCAATAGTAGGCAAATATATAGTACTAGAGGCCCGATGCACGAAGATTCATGCAAGAATGGGCCTTCCTTACCCTGGCTGCCGGCACTGCCTTCGCTCCGGCCAGAGCCGCCTTTCTGCCTTCGTTCCAGCCCGGAGCCACCTTTCTGCCTTCCCATGCTGCCCAGAGGCCCGGAGCAGCTGGGGCGGTGCAGAACGCCTGCATCATCGCCATGGCGACAATGCAAGCGTCCCGCCCTGCCCCAGCAGCTCAGCACTGGTGTATGCAAATTAACCCGCCATCTTTGTTGTGTTAATTTGCATACTCACTCCTGATTGGCTGGTGGGTGTCATGAAGGTGTGGTCAATTTGCATCTTTCTCTTTTATTAGTGTAGATAGTTATATATTTTCACGCCCGGAGCAGCTGGGGCGGTGCAGAACGCCTGCATCATCGCCATGGCGACAATGCAAGCGTCCCGCCCTGCCCCAGCAGCTCAGCACTGGTGTATGCAAATTAACCCGCCATCTTTGTTGTGTTAATTTGCATACTCACTCCTGATTGGCTGGTGGGTGTCATGAAGGTGTGGTCAATTTGCATCTTTCTCTTTTATTAGTGTAGATAGTTATATATCAAGGAGAAGAATTCCATAATCAGTATTTGGCAGTAGTGAATTGGGCCAGTCTCCCAGGGATGGAGAAGACACTGGAGACTTTTCTGCCTTCCTTTACAGGAGATAATAAATTGTCTTTTTGTCTAAGCCAGTTTAAGTATGGGATTCCTGTTACCTGTAGCCAATAGTAGGCAAATATATAGTACTAGAGGCCCGATGTATGAAGATTCATGCAAGAATGGGCCTTCCTTCCCCTGGCTGCCGGCACTGCCTTCACTCCGGCTAGAGCCACCTTTCTGCCTGCGCTCCAGCTCAGAGCCGCCTTTCTGCCTTCATTCCAGCCTGGAGCCACCTTTCCGCCTTCCCACACTGCCCAGAGGCCCGCCCCGGCAGCTCAGCACTGGTGTATGCAAATTAACCCACCGTCTTTGTTGTGTTAATTTGCGTACTCACTCCTGATTGGCTGGTGGGTGTCATGAAGGTATGGTCAATTTGCATCTTTCTCTTTTATTAGTGTGGATAGTTATACATTTTTGCTAATATTAATTAAAACCAAAAGAATCCAACTCTAAAACACTTAACCAAAAGGAGATACAGTGGGACCCTGAGGGATCACAGGACTGAGAGATAGAGCTTGGAAACTACAGAACCATGGAAGCTTGAGAGAGCCATGATTTATAAAACCATAAGAGTGTCACAGTGTTATCATCTCAATTAAATGATTCCCTCCTCATTCTTGTGTTTTTTACTCAAGATTCAACATCTTATTGGCCATGCTTAGACCACATTCTACCACTGGGGTATGCAGAGATCAGGAAGAAATATAAAGTTTGGCTCCTTTCATTTTCATACTGGGAAATGAGCAGCCTCACTCCAAGAAGGTGTAAAACAGGCAAACTCCCAAAGGAACTGGAACATTAAGAGAAATTGGGGGAGGATTCTGGGCAAATTATAATGATAGATGATCTAGTAAGGGAGCATGGGCTTTGAAGTTAGAGTCCACTTGTTAGGTATGTGACCTTGAACAAATTACTTCCTCTCTTCAAATTTCAGTTTTTAAGTGTGTAAAATTGTAACAGTTATAATGATCGAAATAACATCTGCTTTGTAGACTTCTTCCGAAGCTCATATAAAATAGTGTGTACAGAAAAGTTTACCCTAGAGACCACAACAAAGTGGCTGTGGACTATCAGCAGCAGCAGCCTGGTTCTCAGTATTTCCAGAAGAGATAGCAGAAACAGCATCTTCTCTAATTATAAGACTGCTCTTTTAAAACTCATGACTTCAATAGCAACATCCTGGAGAATGCTCTTACTCAAGATTCAACATCTTATTGGCCATGCTTAGACCACATTCTACCACTGGGGTATGCAGAGATCAGGAAGAAATATAAAGTTTGGCTCCTTTCATTTTCATACTGGGAAATGAGCAGCCTCACTCCAAGAAGGTGTAAAACAGGCAAACTCCCAAAGGAACTGGAACATTAAGAGAAATTGGGGGAGGATTCTGGGCAAATTATAATGATAGATGATCTAGTAAGGGAGCATGGGCTTTGAAGTTAGAGTCCACTTGTTAGGTATGTGACCTTGAACAAATTACTTCCTCTCTTCAAATTTCAGTTTTTAAGTGTGTAAAATTGTAACAGTTATAATGATTGAAATAACATCTGCTTTGTAGACTTCTTCCGAAGCGCATATAAAATAGTGTGTACAGAAAAGTTTACCCTAACAACAAAGTGGCTGTGGACTATCAGCAGCAGCAGCCTGGTTCTCAGTATTTCCAGAAGAGATAGCAGAAACAGCATCTTCTCTAATTATAAGACTGCTCTTTTAAAACTCATGACTTCAATAGCAACAATAATAATAATAATAATAATAATAATAATAATAGCACAAGTCAGGAACCCTCTAAGAGTCTTACTCCCAATCTTCTTACTCTAAGAAGGAGAAATTCCCTGGTACTTGGGAATCAGGTATCAACTATCCTCTGGGTATCTCCCTACCTAAGTGAAGGACCTTCTGTATGTTGGCCCTCAAGGAAAGATAGAGGTGCTACTAGTGAGACTGGACAATGTCATGTAGCTCAGATTCAATCATCAACTCAATAAATTTCAACTCTCAAGAGTGGCTCTGTATTCCTTGACATGAGATCTGGAACCCTCACAGCTGTGACAATTTTACTTACAGGGCAGTAGCTTCCTCCATTGTTTTCTCCACTAAAGGGCTCTGGGCTGGACTTCTAAGAATTCACTGGCACTGCTCAGTGGCTAGTGGAAATGGGCCACTCAAAAGGCACTGGCACCCACCCTGAGTTTCTAATGACTTAGAGGTACTTTGTTGAAAATCATTAACCATTTGTAAACTATAGGGAAACTCCTAGGTTTTTTACCTCAAAAAAGCATGGTAGTTAAAAGCCTAGATTTCAGAGTCAGAGAGTCCTGGGTTCTGATTTAACTTTATTCTTCTATCTATATATATAAAAGGCTAAGTGACTGTCCAACCATCCAACTGGCCAGTACATATGACGTGCACTGATCACCAGGGGGAAGACGCTCAATGCAGGAACTGCTGAGCTGCGGTGATTTGGCAGCTGTGGTTCTTGGGTGACGCACCCCAGAACCAGAGAGGAGGGAGCCCGATTCCTTGCAAGTCCATGAGATTCTACCGATTCTACCCTCGGCCATGGGTTATGTTGCTGCTGGGGCACTGTCAGCCCCAAATCTGGTTTACTGCTGAGCTGTGGTGACTTGGCAGTGGTGGTTCTTGGTTGACGCACCCCGGAACCAGAGAGGAGAGAGCCTGATTCATCACGGGGCCATGCGATTCCACCTTTAGCCGTGGGTGCATCTGAACATTATACATTTTCTAATAATATTTGGGTGGCCATACTTTGTTTAACATGCAGACTTTTTTGATCAATGTCTGTAAAAATGTTTAACAAAATCTTCCAAATGTTGAGATAAACTTAGGTTCATTCAAGACCAGTGACAGACTAAGCCTTCTTTGTGCACTATGCTTTCTCTCCTCTCTTCTGAAGGATGCAGCAGCAGCATTCATGTTTGCTGAGGTGTCTGGTGTGATTAGGTTTAAGGCCAGGGATTGTTTTTTATTGTTTTCAGGTTACAGACAACAGCTGGCTCTTAGTCGAGGTTCTGGCAGTAATCAAATCATCAGTCTCAAGGGATTGGTGCTGACATTAACTGATTTAGTAGCAGGGTTTATCTTTTATGTCTCAAATTGAAAAAAAAGCAAACAAAAAACAACAATAAAATTGTGTTGTGATGATTGATTTTTGAAAACCACTACCACCACAGCAAAAACCTGTTAGCTGAGTCCTGAGATTCACTATGCTACAAGAAATATGTGACATTCATGACAAATAGTTGATAAACTAAGTCTCTTCCATAACATTTTAGAGATGCGTTTCCTCTGCCTTGGACTCAAATTTAAATATTTATTTATCAAAAAAAACCACAGCTTAAACAATTATGTAGAACTTTGGATCTCAAACTCTGCACACTCTTGGGTCCTGGGGTTTATATTCCAAGCTTTATTGTAAAAACACACCTATAGTTTCTCATGACTTAGTACAGTTGAAAAATTCAAGTGGGTGAATAAAACATATTCTGAAAATGGAATTAGGAAGATGGTCTTGAGAAGGCTGACTTTACATTCCCAACTTTCTAGCTGTCATAGATGGAGGAAAAATTTGTCTATTCTGTCTTGATTCGTTGGGGAAGGAAACCAGAGAAAAAAGGAGTGCCTTGTATCTCAGTTTTTCTTCTCCTTGCCTTTGAATTTATAGTTCCTGGTTATGTGCTAGCAATTTTCATAGCAATTCCACAATCATGACCACTGTGTTTGGGGTGTATCAGAAAGTGGTTTCAGTATCATCTATATTATAAAAGGACAGTGGCCGTAACGCTGTAATGCCCAAATGACCGTCACCAGGGTGGGTGCATCTGAACATTATACATTTTCTAATAATATCTGGGTGGCCATACTTTGTTTAACATGCAGACTTGTTTTGATCAATGTCTGTAAAAATGTTTAACAAAATCGTCCAAATGTTGAGATAAACTTAGGTTCATTCAAGACCAGTGACAGACTAAGCCTTCTTTGTGCACTATGCTTTCTCTCCTCTCTTCTGAAGGATGCAGCAGCAGCATTCATGTTTGCTGAGGTGTCTGGTGTGATTAGGTTTAAGGCCAGGGATTGTTTTTTATTGTTTTCAGGTTACAGACAACAGCTGGCTCTTAGTCGAGGTTCTGGCAGTAATCAAATAATCAGTCTCAAGGGATTGGTGCTGACATTAACTGATTTAGTAGCAGGGTTTATCTTTTATGTCTCAAATTGAAAAAAAAGCAAACAAAAAACAACAATAAAATTGTGTTGTGATGATTGATTTTTGAAAACCACTACCACCACAGCAAAAACCTGTTAGCTGAGTCCTGAGATTCACTATGCTACAAGAAATATGTGACATTCATGACAAATAGTTGATAAACTAAGTCTCTTCCATACATTTTAGAGATGCGTTTCCTCTGCCTTGGACTCAAATTTAAATATTTATTTATCAAAAAAAACCACAGCTTAAACAATTATGTAGAACTTTGGATCTCAAACTCTGCACACTCTTGGGTCCTGGGGTTTATATTCCAAGCTTTATTGTAAAAACACACCTATAGTTTCTCATGACTTAGTACAGTTGAAAAATTCAAGTGGGTGAATAAAACATATTCTGAAAATGGAATTAGGAAGATGGTCTTGAGAAGGCTGACTTTACATTCCCAACTTTCTAGCTGTCATAGATGGAGGAAAAATTTGTCTATTCTGTCTTGATTCGTTGGGGAAGGAAACCAGAGAAAAAAGGAGTGCCTTGTATCTCAGTTTTTCTTCTCCTTGCCTTTGAATTTATAGTTCCTGGTTATGTGCTAGCAATTTTCATAGCAATTCCACAATCATGACCAGACCACTGTGTTTGGGGTGTATCAAGTGGTTTCAGTATCATCTATATTATAAAAGGACAGTGGCCGTAACGCTGTAATGCCCAAATGACCGTCACCAGGAGGTGCATTGATGGGTCTCGTGGTGCAGTAGGTCTTGGTCTCATGGCCTAGTGGGGGTCTGGGTCCCACGTGATTTCGTGTGCTGGGCCTCTAGTAGTTGAATAATTTTCTTGGCCTCTCCTCTACCCTAAACTTCATCAGGTCAAAAAAAGCAAAAACAAAAACAAAAAACAAACAAAAAAACCAGGCCAGGCGCTCAGCTCTTATTCTGAGAGCAACTGGTAACTCATTTGGAGTATATTAACTGAGAGAGTGACATGATCTATTTTACTTTTGTTTTTTAAATATGTTTTTATTGATTTCAGAGAGGACGGGAGAGGGAGAGAGAGATAGAAACATCAATGAAGAGAATCATTCATTGGCTGCCTCCTGCCCTCCCCCTGCTGGGGATCGAGCCCTCAACCCAGGCATGTGCCCTTGGCTGGAATCAAACCTGGGACCCTTCAGTCTGCAGGCCAACACTCTATCCACTGAGCCAAACCAGCTAGGGCAGACATGATCTATTTTAGATTTTAAAGATCACTGCTGCACAGAAAACTGATTGTGGGAAGACAAGAACAGCCCCCAGGGAAACCAGTCAGAAGGCTATTGTTGTAACTGAGACAATAGACAATGGTGGCTATTAATAGGGTAGTAACTGTGGAAATTAAGAGAAATGGGTGGATTTCACATATGCTTTGGAGGTAGAGGCAAAAGAAACTATTTAGGATTGGTTTGTTATGTGAGAGAAATTGAATAATAAGGAATGACTCCTAGGCTTTTGGCTATAAAACGTAGGTAGATGGTGATACTTTCCACCAAGTCAGAGGACCAGAGGGATAAAAAGAAATGAACTCATCAGGAGTATGACTTAATCATGTTAAATTTTAAGAGCTTATTAGTAAATGAAGACATGCAATAGGTAGTTGATATATGAATCTAGAACCCAAGAGAGAGGTTAGGACAGATGTATATAATTTTAAAGTTATGAGACTTGATGAGGTCGGCTAAGAATAGAGACAGAAAATGAAACTAAAACTACTGTGTGACAGACCAAAAGAAAATAATAAAAGGAGATAAAGACAGAAAAGGAAAGTCAACATGGAGTCCAGAGGAGTAGAAAAATTATCAAGTGTATGGTGTCAAATAAACCAAGAGAACCACATGCGTCAGAAAAACAGGTGGAGACAGCTGTGTCCAAATCCACTAAAAGGACAGCAAATGACCACTAGATTTGGCAATACAGAGATCACTCATGACTGTCACCTTCTTTCCTATCAGAAGACTGATAGGAAAGGTGATCGATGAGTTCAAGTTAAGGGGGCTGGGAGGGAAGAAAGTAAAACAATGGTAATATTAACTGAATATAATTTTCTGTGAGAAAGAGCACAAAAAGGGAGACGTAGGTAGAGGAGGACCATAGTCTACAGGTGTTTTTGTTGTTACTGTTCGAGAGCATGTTTGCATATCTATAGGCAGAATTCCATAGAGCAGGAAACACTACAGATGAAGGGGATAGGATGGTATAGATGAGGAAGTGACTCAAAGTATGTGAGAAAGAAAGAAATAAGACTTGTAGTTCCCAGAGGCAGAGTGCAGGGGGGAGGTAAATTGTAGAACTGTGGTCAAAAGGTACAAACTTTGAATTGTAAGATAAATAAGCACTAAGGAGATAATGCACAACATAATGACTATAGCTAACACCACTGTATGATATATAAGAAAGCTGTTGAGAGTAAATCCGGAGTTTTCATCACAAGGGAATTTTCTTTTACATTTTTTTCCTTTTTACTGTATCTGTATGAACCTATTATGGTAATAATTTCACAAGATATATAAATCAAACCATCATGCTGCACATCTTAAACTTATACAGTGATGTATGTCAATTATTTCTCATTAACACTGGGGGTGGGGGGGAGAGAATGGGAGAGAGATGGAACCTGGAGCACAGTGGAAGAATTGCCCTTTGAGAGGATCAGGGATGTTTATCTTCTATAACAGAAAGAAGAGAAATGGCTATAATTCCAGGGAGGTAAAGTACCAACAAATAGCTTAGAGTGACACAATCTATAAAATAGGATACTCTGGAGTATTGCTGTGGTGTCTCAAAGACCTCAGGGCTGAAGGTCAGATACCTAGCTCTATCTTCAGCAAGACCGGACTTCCATGCCCCATTTCTTGTCACTTCCATCCTTCTCCCTTAACAGGTTTTCACTCTCTTCAGCCCAATCTCATCACTTTTAAAAGTGTAATTCAACACTCCCTTCAAGAAGTTGCTTCAGCCTATGGCAATTTCTCCTTTCTCTGAAGTCCAAATGTTCCATGCAGTGTACATATGGCATGTTGTTAGGTCTCTAAGTTTCTTACCTTAGATCTTATTTGCATGATGAGATCAGAGCTCCCTGAGACATTGAACATGTTCTTTTAATATCTGGACTCTTGTGCCTAAATGCTAATGAGGATGCTGACCTGTCTCAGAAACTACCTGATTGCTAATACATTCTGGCAAAGGTAAAGAGAAGGGACCAGGACAGGATTACAGAACAATCTTTCCAATAAATATCCATTATCACCACATCATTAACACTAAACTCTAGTTAATTTAGGGTGAATTAAATTATGAGGGGGAGTATGGCATAAGCAATAGGATGCCACAATCATTCCCACCTCTAGCTCATTGAAAATATCTGGCCAGGGCCAGTTGTGCCCAAGAACCCCCGATATGGGACTGTTTGTTCTAAAATCAACAGTCATGGTATTTCCCATGTTAAGGAAAGATTATAACACTCATCATTAAAGGGCATGATCATTAACTTAATTTTTATAGTAGGATCTATCCCTATTATTCATCCCATATAATGGGATAAACTAGTACAAACCTGTCCACATCTCATAGTTACTACATTATAATGAAAGGGTCTGTGAATAATAAGAAGAATAAACCTGAGTACATGTCATTGTCATTTCCAATGTAGGAAATAGAATTTATTTTCTCAGTATCCCCACCTATATTACTATTAAATTATGAATGTTCTCTTAAATAATTTATATCTTCATGAGTTTGGGATGTACTGAAACTACAGCTCATACAGCCTTCCCTGACTCCTATGTTATCTTGAAGCTCTCCTTCATGATGGGCAATTTTCCAGTTGGATATAAAAGCATGTCAGTTTCTCCTGGATCTATGATGTTGTGAGAGATGATCTGCTCTAGCAAATTGGTTCTGTACTTATTTGGTGATGGCTTCAGGCCTCCTCGGCTGGTGGGAATCTCAGTAATGACAGAGGACTCAAGAACAATGAAAGGGGTTGATTCTCATTAGCCAGTTCTAAGTGCGTTATCCCCCCAAACAAAAAACAACAATGCGAAATAAGCAAAAAAGTAATTTATCAATGAATTAACAGCTGGATACATATTGTTCATTATCATATAAAATGCCTGCCAGAGTTCTAATCCCTTGTCCCTTCACCCAACCAACGTGTGCTCCTTTCTCTGAAATGTGCTGGTTGGACTCTTCCAGTTGTTTTCACTTAAAGATCAAACTCTCCAAGTGAAGGCTGCCAACCAATATATGCCAGATGCTTTTGGCCCATCCACAGGATGGGTTGGGACAAGAAAATGGTAGGAAGGGCTGGCAAGGGGGACTGAGTGATATGGCAGTCATTTAGAAGTCATTAACTCCAGTATAGAAAAGGCAAAGGTTATCACACAGAACATTTTGCAGAATATAAAGGTAAGAGGGGAAATGCTATTGTTTCTTGTAGTAATTTGTGGTGTTTTACTAAATGATTTTCACCACTGAAGGGTGTTACTTCACATGAAAGAAATACAATGGTGTTTTAAGTCCTGCTAAAGAAGGTTTATTTCATGCTCTTGAAATTATCTTCGTTGAAAATATCTTCTTGGGTTTTTTTTAGGTTAATTCTTACTCCTCTCTTACCTTTCCTCCTACTCCCTAACCACAGTTCTATACAATCCCTCTAGAATCAACTGGAAAAAAAATCAGTAATTTCTTCTTTGAGGAAATTTACTCTGTGGGAGAAATGATAAAATTTTGTGCCATTTGGAGTTTACAACTAATTATTTTGTTGTCTGCAAACAGATTGGAGCTGTCTGAAGAGTCTATCTAGGAAAGGGATTTTCTCTTTCTTTGAATTTCTTTTTAGATGTGATAATGAGAAAGGTTACCTTTAATGCAATTTGGAAGCAGTCATTTCAACAAAGGTGCAGGAGCGCATTTCTAAATTGGTCTAGGATCGTTGCGTCTTGTAGCAGCTCTAATTCCCTGAGAGACACAATTTCCAATTAACCTTGAAAAGCTTGACAAATAGAAAAGGAACGTTCATTCTTAGAAAAGGAACATTCTTTCTCATGGTGAGCAAAACCTCTTCAATACTGGTCCCTGGCCTGAAATGCCCTCTCTGCCCTGGTCCATCTGTCTATGTGACTTTAGTTGATTGACCCTGTTTGGGTCAGGCTTCTGGGAAACGTCTCCATACCCACTCATGCAGAGGAAATTACCCTCTCTATTGTGCCAATGGTGGACTTGGTACACACCTGCATGAGCTGCCTTTACCACCTGCAATGCCATTATTACTCTCCCACCACATGTGTTTATTAAATGTCTGATGAATGAAAGATTCTCCATTCCCTTACTTACAAGCTATGTGACCCTGGATGAGTTAAATAGTCTCTCTATGCCTCAGTTTCCTCAGATATAGCTAATAATATAAACCTTGTTGGATTATGGACAGGATTTAAATGCTTATCAAAAAAGACCCCATAAAACCTGGCCAGCGTGGCTCAGAGGTTGAGCATCTACCTATGAACCAGGAGGTAGGTAATAGTTTGATTTCTGGTCAGGTCACATGCCTGGGTTGCAGGCTCAATCCCCGATGTGGGGCATGCAGGATGCAGCTGATCAATGATTCTCTCTCATCATTGATGTTTCTATCTCTCCCTCTCCCTTCCTCTCTGAAATCAATAATAATAGATTTTTTTAAAAAAACATAAAAAAATAAAATGCTTATCAACATGCTTGGCCCACAGAAGTTTGTGGCAGACAATACTGATTACCTACCCCCAAACCATCCTTCTTGCTAATAGATGCTACTCTGGTATAGGATAGTAATGTCTTAGAGAAGGTGAAGCCATCCTTCACACCCAGATGTTGAACTCTTTTGACAATGGCAGGTTTAAAGGTAGGCTTAAGACTCAGTCCCAGTTAATAAAACTTTGGGGAATTCTGCTGGGGGCTTCTTAGATTTCTTGTCTTCCATGGACATAGTTTTATGAGCTGTGGCCTCCATCTTGCTAGCATGAGGGGAGCAGTGGTTCTCAACCTTCTGGCCCTTTAAATACAGTTCCTCATGTTGTGACCCAACCATAAAATTATTTTCGTTGCTACTTCATAACTGTAATGTTGCTACTGTTATGAATCGTAATGTAAATATCTGATATGCAGGATGGTCTTAGGCAACCCCTGTGAAAGGATCGTTCGACCGCCAAAGGGGTCGCGACCCACAGGTTGAGAACCCCTGGCTTAGAGAGTTACAGAGAAGCTAATTGAAGAAACCTGACATCTTTGAATCGTGATATCAACAAACCCTGCAACCACCTCCCTATAGACAGTTCAGCATGTGAGAAAATTAAACACCCTATTGTTAAGCCACTGTAATTGACTATTGTTACTTGAAATGCAAAAAAAAACTCCTAAATAATGGAATGCCTAACAAATGCCAGGTATTTTTTATTATTATTAATTGTTTCTGCCAGAACTAATGCTCTCTGGCCAATCTCTGTTACCACAGGAAGTAGGCTCTTGCTATAAAGATTATTCCATACTTTTCCTGGTGTTGATTACAAAATAAGAATTCCGTAAGCCAAGATTTTTTTTCTATTTAGAAAATAGGAATAAAGGTACCAGGTACCTACTACCCACACTCACTTCCTTACTATTTCCCTAAAATCCATGGAAACATAGTACAAACAAAGATCAGTCTGGCTTGTAAAATTTCTCAATATACAATTAATTTTATGAGACATGTTAGAAAATGGAAACAGGTTATGCCCTGTGTCAAGTCCAGCGCAGAGAAGTTGACTCTGACTGAATGAACTCAATCAGTAAATTCTTCATGATCTTCTCCATTGAGCTTTGACCCTACCACCAACCGTACATCTCATCAACTTATATCTCATTGTAAGCAGTTTGTAAATTAGCAATAGAGGAAGTTGGGTGGGTTGATGTCTGCCTTTTAGGAGAATGTCTTCAAATTCACATATTCTTCTTCAAATTTATTGGCATCTCCTATTTTCTATAACACTCCAAAGTGACACACACACAACACAGATATGTGTGTGTGTGTGTGTGTGTGTGTGTGATGTTTTTGTTGTACATACTGAATGTCTTTATGATGATGAATAACAAAAATGGAGGGCTTTGGGTAAAATGGGAATGGTGTCCCCCACCACATACATACCCCAAAGATCAATCAAATCCTAACAGAAAATAAATGGCATGCTCAGAACTGGACATAAAATAATTTGTGGAAAATTCATAAGAGTCTATGACAAAGCTGTAGGGTTAGGGTAGCACCAAAGGATAATACAGTTACTGGGATCATAGCTGCCAAGTCATTATCACTCTTAAAACAGAAAGAAGGAAATTTGGGGGAGTGAAATACTGTAGAGCAAGCTGCCCTTGGACAGCTTCCCCTACAGCCAGTTGATGGACACAGCCAGCCCAACACAATTTTTCATGAGAGGATGTAATACCTGGGCCTCACTTTCTTCATTTACTCTGACCTTGGGCTGCATCTCCCCATTGATCAAATCCAACCAGAATCCAAAAAGTGGGGGAGCGGAATGGATAACAGATCTGGAAATGCATATCCCAGGTCCAAAGTAGAGTTACTGTGAGAAGAAAGATACTGGGTCGGAGCTGGTTAATTTTTTAGAAAGTATATTTTATTGTGCAAATTATGGCACAGACTAATGGAGAGTTTGAGAAAAAGGGAAAGCAGAATCAAAAACCTTTTAGCTTTTTCCTACATTTGCTTGAATATCAGGTCTCCATATGTCAGCACAATTATTAGGCCTATTAGTGTTAAATAGAAATTTGGATTTGAGAGAGAGATGCCGAGAAAGACACAACTGAAGGGAGAAAAAATGAAGGATAATGAGAAGCCATCTTCTCTCCCTATGACAGCTGCAGTACCTTTTATTTTATTTTATTTTATTTTGGTTAATTCTCACCCAAGGATATTTTTCAATTGATTTTTTTGAGAGTGGAAGAAAGAGGAAAAGACAGAGAGGAATATCGATGTGAGAGAAACACATGGATTGGTTGCCTCCTGTATGCACCCTGACTAGGGCCCAGGACAGGCAGGAGCCTACAATCAAGGTATGTGCCCTTGACCAAATCGAACCCAGGACCCTTCCATCCACAGACCTTCACTCCATCCACTGAGCCCAACCAGCTAGGGCTGCAGTACCTTTTATTTTTATTTTCCTTTTTTTTTTGACTGCCTGAAAAAGATGTACCTAATTCTAAGCTGTGGAAGCATTTTAAATCACTCTGACTTAATTTATCATAAGCCGGTATTGACTTGCTGTTCACAAAGCAATGCACATCACTTTATAGAAAATCCACTCCTATGTGTGTTTGTGAAGAGGGCATTGTTCATTTCTCTCTCTCTGCATATTTATCTACCTGTCTATACATTTTTTAGAAACTCCTTAACAAAGAAAGACATTAATTTAGTTTTTCCCAGAATATGCCATTGGGTATAAATGTGCTTTAGCACTCAAATTGTCCAAATGTATTTTGTATATTCTTCATTAATGTTTAACTTGTCATAGTAAATTCTTATATTCTTTTCAAAATAACTGAGATATGACATATAAAGCTAAAAGTCCCCCACCCCCTTGAACAAGTCCAATCTTTCTCCTATCATGAAACTTCCAAGTTTGTGGCAGACTTTCTTCCAGAACTGTATGTTAATAAACACTGATTTTATAATCATTCAAAGTCTGGATAAATTGATTTGGTACACCCTGTGTTTACAAAGAGAAATTGCATGGAAATTATGTAGTGTTACATAAATGGTGTTATACTGTACATATTATTCTGAAACTTTTTCCTAAATAATCTACATTGGAAATAGGTTAATGTTATTTTATACAGATTTAATAAATTCCTTTTAGTTTTAATATGCATTTGCTATAGCTTACTTATGCAGTTACCTACTGACCAGTATTTAAGTTAATTTGGGGGAGCGAACATAAACAATGCTACAATGAATACATTTCTACATGTCTTTTTGAGTAAAAGTACATTCATTTTTTTCCCAAGTACGTCATTGTTATAGGACAATTAGACAGACATGGAATGCCCACTCATATAAGTGGTTAATAGTCTCTGAAGATGCCTACCACCAATTCCTCACCTCCCTGTAAACTCGTGCTGTTCCTCACTTCACCAGGTAGATTCAATAGGTAGATACAATTCTCCTTGAAAATGAGCTGGCCTTACTTAGTTAATTGACAATAAAATGCACTGGAAATTATGTTCTTGAACTTCTGATGCCAAGTCATAAGAAGCCTTGCAGTTTCCACCTAGGGAAAGCTGTCACTATGTCTAAAGTGTGGCTACCTTGAGACTTCCATGCTGTGAGGAAGCCCAAGCTAACCATTTGGAAATGTCATGAGACTAGAGAGAGATATTTAAGCTGAGTCACCATACATGCTATGACTGAATGGGGAGGGTAATTAAAGGGAAAGCAGAATCTTTCTTGGATGTCCAGCCCACTTGAGTTTTTGGATAACTACAGCCCTAACTGCTATCTACCTGCAACTACATGAAAGACTCCAATGAGAACCATCCAGATTTGCCCAGTCAACTCAGAGAGCCATAAAAAATAAAAGTAAATTTTTAACCACTAAGTTTTGAGTTTTTAAATGTAGCAATATATATCTGAAACAATAAACCATGCTAATTTTCATACTTAATCAATGTTTCCCAATTGAGCTCCAAGACGGCTATACCATTTATCACTCTCCTACCACTAATTTATGAAATTTCCTGGTTCCTACTACCCATTTTTTTATACTAAGACAACTTAAAGGGCATTTTTTTCTAGATGACCATTTTGTGATGATTCTAAAGCAAAAAAAACACCACCTTTTATAACTTAGATTTGTAATGAAGAGTTTTTGCTATTCTCTTGTGTTCAACACTCAGAAAGACAGGGTCAGTAGACTCTCCTTCCTGTGTTAAGTAAACAAAGAGAGCTTTTTTATACCCAGAATGGTAAAAATAGCTCATTGTAGTTGTAATGTCGGGTTACCTGAGAATCAAGTTTGCAGACGATGATATTGAAAAGCAATGTTTAAAAAATGACTCTGGATCATTTCCCAGTGGTCAGTCTGAGAATGATCCCAGGTCCACACATGCTGGGAGAGAGCTCATCTTAAAGTAGACATAGCTCTAAATATATAACTCCACTCCTTTCATCTCTCCAACACAATCAAATACAAGCAACCCAAACACTGTCAGAAAATGACTATAGAGAATTAGGTCAACACCCCTCTGGGAGAGTCTTCTCAGCCAATCAGAGGGTCAGTCCAATTATTTTCAGTGATTTGGAGGGTGACAGAAAGACTATTCTCCGATGCTATCACTTAATTGCCATCAGCAAGACAGTCCCAATACTAAGTCTATAGAATACAGTGTTCAGAGCATGAACAAAGTGTGTGTCTTACGGTGATCCTGGCCAGGAAAACCTGTCCTTTCTATGCCACTCTTTTATGCACCTGGAGAAATCCATCCCACAGCTTCTGAAGTCCTTTCTATAAAATAGCCCCCAAATGGCTTTATTTTACTACTAGTGTAATACATGTGTGTTTTACAAAGTTATACAATGAAGAATTAAGTATTTCTCAAGTATTTCCCTCTTGATTCCCCCTTCCCCAATTACAGCACTTTTTATAGTAGGTTAATTTTTCTTTCTGACATATACCTATGCATTGTTGCATTGTTATTTCTATGTGTTCTTGCATAAACATGGGGTCAAAATACTATATTTCAACCATCATTTTCTATTTAATCATGTGTCATGGACTCCTGCCATAGGTATAAATATTTCCACCTTGTTTGTCCTTTCTAAACAATTGCATGGGGTTCTACTGTTTCATTCCTTTCTGATGGAAATTATAGAGAAATAGAGGCCTGACGCACGAAATTCGTGCAAGGGGCTCGGCCCTCCCAGCCATGGCTTTGTCCAGAAGGTTGTCCCGGAGGACATCTGGAAGGTCCTTCGGCTGTCCAGTCTAATTAGCATGTTACGCTTTTAATATTATAGATTACTGAAGAAAAGTAGGCTCTCACCTTTTCATTCCAACTTTTCAGCCCAGAATGGAACCAGTAAAGGCTGCAAAGCAAAGTAGGGCAACAAATAGTTTGGAAATGGGAAAAAAATAAACAATGGCAAAACAATTGGGTGGGGCATGGACTCTGTAAATCTTGTGGTTCTTGATTCAGATCAAGGAGAAAAAAGAATGAATTGTGTCACTATACAGTGACAATTTCATGTTAGCATCAGCATGTTTTTAGTTAGAGCTTGACAACACTGATGTGAACATCTTTTCTCTAAGACTATGGCAGTGTTGTTATTTAAATGAATATGGTGGAACCACGTTAAACTACAAGAATTATTATAAATTCTCTTGCATTAAGATACTCTGCGCATTGAATTTTTTTCTACAAAATGGGAACTAAATGCAGGCAAATCCCTATTATTATAAGACTGCCAGCAAGATATTTATTAGGCTTCACTGACATCACCATTCTTTAAAATACTAATAATAGGCAAATCCACCTCTCAGCATTATTAAGTCATAAAAAATGTCTTTACCCTCTGCAAGACACTTATTAGTATAGCTGGTATTAACAACAAAACAATGAAATAGCCCCATGGATTTGGACTGATAATCTTTGGAATTTTTTAGGTATCATGAGAGAAACAATAAATTATAACCACCAATTATCCAAGAAGCTTCTTGCGAGTAAATTTGAGACCCATTCATGAATCAGATTGACTACTTCTGTAAACCAAAAATAATTTAGTGACTCTGAAAAAAACCCTGTGTTTTCAAGACAAATGAGTCCCAATCAAAAGGAAGCAGAAAAATCATGGGAGCTGCAACGTTCCTGAATATGTGTTTTTCACAAAGATAACCATAGCAAAAGCTGACCTAGTCCCTCAGGTAGTTGGGAAGTAACCTCTACTGTCCAAAAGAGAGATAGGAACCAGAAAGTAAATGAAACTCTGAGGAACCAAAAGAGCTGCCACAAAATCAAAACATTAAATATTGTGCAATTTATTCAGGGAGATTAAGGCCTTCAATTAGAATTGTGTAGTTTGGAGCCAATGTTTCAAAGTTTGCTTATCTGGTTTCTCAATTACTAACATATTAGAAATGGCAATTAAGGGAAGGTAGAAAAGACTGGCTGCTAATGATAGACAAACTGACATGAGCAAGAAGTACAAGAAAGAAACAGAACATGAAGGAAGATATACCAATTCTAAATCCCAGCAGTTTGTTCATATTTCTCTTCACTATACTTTGTGTATGAAGGCAGAAATCTATGGAACTTTCCATTAAATATGAGATATATATGCTTGTTAAGTTTTCAGAAAACTTTATTAAGGTTCTACTCCATGTGATGTCTCATGAGGTGCTAAGTTTCCATATCTCATTTATTTGAAAGAAGAATGAAGTAACTTTTCACACCGAGAGAGGTAAATTACTGTTGTCTTCTCTTTTCCAAAGCACTCTATTAGCCTATTGCATAAATTATTTGTCTATATACCACAGTGTCTCTCTTTGTCAAATGAGGACCACGCCCACTCACTCCCTTAATATGTGTTTGGAGACCTGAGTGGATCCATCAATACCAGACCTTGCTCACAAAGATTAACTGGCGTAACAAAAAGCTCAGATAAACTAAAATATACACAAAAATGCACTGCTGAACTCTGGGGATACATTCTTAGAAATGCATCATTAGGCAATTTCATCACTGTGCGAACATCATAGAGTGCATTTGCACAAACCTAGATGGTATAGCCTACTATACACCTAAGTTATATGGTATAGCCTATTGCTCCTAGGCTACACGCTGAACAGCATGTTACTGTACTGAAAACTATAGTCAATTATAACACAACTAGAGGCCCGGTGCACAAAATTCGTGCACGGGAGCAGGGGTCCCTCAGCCTGGCCTGCACACTCTCCAATCCGGGACCCCTCAGGGCTTCTGGCACCTAACCGCTCACCTGCCTGCTGGCCTGATCCCCCTAACTGCTCTCCCCTGCTGGCCTGATCCCCCTAACTGCTCTCCCTGCTGGCCCTGATCCCCCTAACTGCTCTCCCCTGCCATCCTGATCCTCCTAACTGCTCTCCCCTGCCTGCCTGATTGCCTCTAACTGCCTCTGCCTCAGCCCTGCCACCATGGCTTTGTCCGGAAGGTCATCTGGAAGATGTTCAGTCTAATTAGCATATTACCTTTTTATTAGTATAGATGGTAAGTTTTGGTACATATAAATAAAAAAGGTAAGTAAAATATTTTTAAATACTTTTTTAAATGGTACACCTGTATAGGTACCTGAAGAGAGCTGGCAAGACTTGAAGTTGCTCTGAGTGATCAGTGAGTGAGTGGTGAATGAATGTGAATGTCTAGGACATTACTGTCCACTACCAGAGACTTTAGGAACACTGTACACTTAAGCAATACTAAATTTATAAGACAACATGAGATTGAGTCAAGCACAAGAGAAAATGATGCAATTGGGAGAGACGGTAAACATGAGATGTATAAGGGCAGTGCTGGTGTAACACAATATACTGTTTTACTGCAAACTTATTTTTATAAGTAGAAAAAGTGTACTCTCATATAATGATAAAAGGTATGGTATAGTAAAAACATAAATTAGTAACAGTTGTTTATTATCATTATCAAGTATTATGTACTGTACATAATAGGATGTGCTATATTAATGGCAGCACAAGTAGGTTTGTTTACCAGCATCTCCACATAAACATGAATAATGCATTACTCTACAACAGTCAGATGACTACAATGTCACTAAGCAATAGGAATTCTTGACATCAGTGTTATATAGGTGGTTCATTGTTGACTGAAAAGTCGTTATGTGGACATGACTGCACTGCATTTACAGAAGGCTAGATCCTGGAAAAGGGAGGAAGATGGGGTTGAGAAAGCTTCTAGTTCAAGGGTTTCCATAACGTGTCCCAAAGTGCCCTTAATTCAGAAGAGGTGCTTCAGGAGTCACTTTAGGGAATAAGGGAGGGAAAGCAGATTGAGTGAAGCTTCAGATGCCCACACACCCTCTCTAGCAAAGTAGCCCACTTTCATGTGTCTGTCATGTCTAATGGTCTTTAGAATTTTATTCTAACAGAGAATTCTACAGCCAAAAACAAAAGTTTTAAACCCACTAATTATTAACTATAATATGCATCAGCTGTAAATAGATAATATCAAATGTCTAAAGTAAAAAACTAAATGAGATTGGTAAATAACACCATGTTTATACATTTAAAACACATGTACTCATAAAGTCTGCATATTTAATAAGAATACATGCATATTTAAGGGTAATTTAAGGACACCTGAGTGAGTTCGAATTTAAGAGAATTAAATGGAGGTGAGGATTGGCGAAAAAACAAAAGGCCAAATGAAATAAAATAAAATTAGGAAAAAATAACTCTTGAGTGGATGATAATGACCCAATGCTATGAGTTAAGGAGTTCATGTGAGCTCTGAACCTGAGATCCAAAGAACAATAACAATAAAATAAATTACTGATCTAGTTCCAACATCCTCATGGCAAAACATCGTTAACTAAACACAGTTCCGCATGGTGATGCAGCCACTTCTTGAGTACCTTCAGCGGCAGCAACCCACCCAGAGCTGTGACCCACAACAGTTTCACCCTTAGTTTCTCCATATTCCGATTCTTTGCACGTTAGCTCAATGGTAAGCATTTTGAGCTCTGACGTAATATTTCTAAAAGCATTGCTGCCAAGAGAACACTATCTTAGGTTGAAACAAAATGTATTCTTAAGCAAAATGTTGTACTTAAGTTTAAGAAGAAATCAACTCGGTAAATAGATGTGCAAAACCATTTTCGGACTCACAGTTAGCCGATAGCCATTCAATGATGATACACATGCAATTTTTGTCAGGGAGACATGGTTATCTTGCGTCTTGGAAACACGTGACCTGTGAATATAAAGTGAAAATTATGCTTAAAGGGAATAAAAACAACAAAAGGTGTACAAAAACTTCTGAAAACGTCAGAACACCAGGGAACATTCTAGGCTTTGTAAGGCAAGGAGAGAGCAAACATAGAAATGCAGCAAATTATATCAGCCAAAAAGTTTTACTTATGCCTTAGGTAGAACCATCTGCTTTTTGTACATACACATGTATTATTTATGATATATATTATTAAATGTTGCCTCTGTGCTTTCAGAAACTGTTCTCTAAATAACCAACTTTTCTAACTTTCCAGTGAATTAAATCAAGAGAAATAACAATCCTACTGTAAAAATCTGTCTTCCTTAGTTTAATTATCAATTAAAGTTTTAGATATAAAATGTTGAAACCGAAAAACATTCATCAATTGTCTTAATTCTCATATATTTTTTAAGATTGTCTTGAATAGGAGGTATGAGTAATAAACATAATAAACATCATGTCATTCTGCCCAGGAAAATTTCTCATTAAGTCCCTGGGTACTTGTAAATAAATCATCATCATTGCTTCTTTTCTTTCTGCTTTTATTATCATCGTAGGTGTTTCATATTTTCCATTTTCCTGGACCTGAGTTTATTATTAGATTAGCCAAAAGAAAATATTGATCATTTATATCCCTAATTGAATTTGTCTTTTACTTGGGAGATTTTCCCCTTTCTTTTCCGGTGAATTATTTGTTACAAATGAAAGTATAAAATCTCTCTATTCATCCCCAACATTTCCTGCACATGTTCTTGGAGAGTTTGATAACTAGAGAAATTATGACCCAGAGACCTCAGTATTTATACCTTCTTTAAGATATTTTCTTAAATGTAAATATATTTTTTAAGCTTTAAGATCAAGATAAAACTGCACATTTCACAGTGCAGAACAGAACGTCATACCTATCAAAGGCTGGGGATTTCCAGTTTTCTTAAAGGACTTTTCAAATTGAATCCATTCCAATATATTGGGGACTAAAGCTAAAAGTTACGGCATTTGCATTGCTTTTGCTGTTCAGTATATAAATCCACAGCTGTACCCTCGTTCCATTTACTCTTATATCTTTTTGATAATTTGTGTTTACTTTCATTAAGCAAATCTTATTTAATGTGGGGAGCCGGCATGGCCATGGCATACTCAGCCCCAGGGCGCCTTATGTGCCATGCCAGCTCAGCCTGGTTCAGTGACCCTGAGTGGGGGGGGTGAAAGGATTGAGAAAAGACAGACAAGAGAATGAAAGCTGGGTCTCGGTGGGACACTGCTCCCTGATGAGGAGACAACGACAGCACCCACAAGCCGTGTCTTTATTTTATAGCAGATGCCACGAGGCAAAGTAGGGGCGTGATCAAGTTGTTTATAGCATTCTCGTGAGTTTCAACCTCACTTAACTACATGCAACCAAACTCTATCACAAGGCATGTGGGGCTACATTTTCGGACCACAGGTTCAAGCTTACAACCACAGCCGTTGGCTATGATTGTGCTGGGAGGGCCCTGCCCTTCCAGCTGGGACTTGCACGTGGCAATGAGAGGACCCTGTCCTTTCATTAGTCCGAGGCTTGAACCTGGCCAAAGCACTGTACCTGCGCCCCATAATTTAACACTAGAAAATTAGAATATAAGAAGATATTGTATGCATTTTTCTTTAAAATGCAATAATCCTTTCCATGGATAGCCACAGAATTGATTTTGAGAAGCTGTCGGGCTCTCTCACTCCTGTGATACTTTTGAATACTTTCATTTATTACCCAAGATAGGCCAGATAAAACAAAACCAAATTGCATAAATAATGGACTGAGCTGTGCTTATTTATTAAATTTCCAGGTTCTTACCTGATTGTGAAAGAAGTTTATCACAGAACAGTTTTGAGAATGGGGTAGAGTAACAGCAGCCCATAATTGAGCCCATGGGGGAAATATGGATATTAAGGGTATGTTTAAAAAGGTAGGTTTATAAAACACAAACTAGATAGAGACCAAAGCTTATTTAGTTACTGCATCCCCAGAACCAAATACAGTGACTAGCACATAGTAGATGCTCAGTAAGTATTGAATACATTTATGGGCTATAAACAGAGTGAATGTTCAGGAGAGTGAAAGGTGAACATTATTTCTCTCCTACCGAGAAGGAGCTTAGTATACTTGAACCCCAGGATGACAGTTAAGTGGTGGCTAATTAGGTAGGAAATCGGTGGCAAAGGCAGAACTAATCAAGGTTTGAGAAGAAAATATACCGCTGGGAGAGAGTGTGCTATAGAAGCGGGAGGACACTGCAATGCCTTTCTGAATCTTTGAAAGAGTAATGGGTGGGAATGCAAACATCCAAAATCAGGAAAGAGTATGGAGCACCAGGAGGACAGGATATTAGCCTAGAGAGATATAGAGGGTTCACGCTGGAGAGAGAGAGAGAGAGAGAGAGAGAGAGTGATCGAACGAGAACATTTGTGTGGAAGGGGGGAAGGCTTGACTGGCATTCTAGAGAGTTCGGTTTGGCTTTAACCATAAGGCCTGAGTGCATTTGTGAGATTTCCAAGCAGGGAAATGACAGATGCAAAGTTTAAGCAAGATCAACCTAATTGCTTGAAGTTTTCTTCAAGCAATGGTTAATGAAATTATGAAAAATTATAGTGCCACTAAAAATAATAGAAATGTATACATTAAAAAGGGAAAATGTTCATGATATATAAAGTAGAAAAGCAGATGTACAAACAATATGCATGACCCAAAAATAAACATTTATAATGTTCACTCTGTGCAATAAAACATTAATGCTGGTTCTATCTAACTGATGTGATTAGAGGTAAATATTCTTTTTTTCTTCTAATGTTTATTTTCTGACATTTATACATGAACAAACTGTAATTGAAATGTTATTTTTACAAAATATGACATCTGCATAGATAGATGCTTTTGTTCTAGAAAAAAAGAGAAAATAAATGGAGAACTAAAGATGCCCAAGGTTATAGAAAAAAAGAGAGAAGCTGAATACAGTAGGAAAAAGTATCTGCATCTTGAGGGTAGGATGGTGGGAGAGGTCCTGAGAGATACAAGGATTCAAGAAACAACAGAGAGTAGAGCCGATACTATAGGGAAATGTATGTGAACTGAGGAAAAATGTCTAGATTTGAAAAGTCATCCATCTTTTATAAGATCCAGGGATCTTCAAGAGTGTAATTTTTATGAAGCTAGAAGAAGACAATAATTTCAGGAATTTCAACAAAATTTAGTGGTAAAAAAAAAAAGGCAATGAAACAGAGTAGAATTTTTACTCAAGAAGTTTGCCATTCACACATATGTTCATTCAAATCACAAACATAAGTGGAAAAAACATTAGAAGCCCTGAGAGAGTAGGGACAAATGAAGAAAATGGCCCTAGCAAGTATGAAGTGATGGTGTCAATTTTATCAGGCATACTATTATAAAAAAGCAGCACCTCTTTTTCCAAACAAGAAAAAAGGAAGAAGACAATTAAGGGAGTCACTACAAGGCTTTTAGATAAAGAGTGGCTGAACTTTTCCTTTTGATAATCTTCGGCTAAAAGGAAAAGTAGAGGAGAAATCATCTGTCAAGATTTGCAAGGCAAAGAAGATTCTAGCTTAAGGAGGGTAAAGAACATTGGGGAAAATTATTGCAAAAATGATGTCAGAGAAATAGAAGGATTTCCAACCTCAAACCGCAATGGATACAAGGTTATCAGGCATCAGAAGGAGCCTGGCTAACACTGGGGAGCAGGACATAAATCAAGAGCCACCACTTTCATGAGCCATTACTATATTCTGCAGCTGGGGGACACTGGGGATCTGAGAGATGACTCCAGTTTACAACACAGAGATTGATGAGCAAGTGCAGCATGTCTCCTCGGAGCAAGGGAACTGTGTTATCAAGGAGAAGAGCTTTGATAGAACCCACTTTGGTTTCCAGGCATAACCAGGAGGTGAGTAGAGCCAGAAGAAAGCTAGATGACCAGATACATGGGAAGAGCTGAGTCTGGCAGAGACTCAACCAGTTTTCTTTTTCAAAACCAGTTTTCTTTTTCAAATGGCTACACAGCTAGACTCCATTTTCCAGCCTGACTTACAGTTAGGTGTGGTCAGTGACTTAAGTTCTGGAAAATGGAATACAAAGGGGCTTTGTAAACCACTTTTAAGCAAAGATGGTTAAAATGTGAGTGTACCTCCTCCCCAGGCCGCTTTGTCTATTCATCATTTTAAAAGCAAGTACTTCAAGGACTTAGAGAATAATAAGACCACAAAATGAAAGGAATCTGTGGGACACAGATCACATGGAAGGTATCCAATCAAAATTAAAAGATATACACATGGATGGACAATGATATGCATGAAAAGTAAACTATTTTTAATGAGTCACTGAGATTTATAGTTTTATCTATTGCAACAGCAAGCATCGCCTTAACCAAGATATTAAACTATTGGGGATCCATGTTCACTGACTGGGAGAATCAGTAGATTTAGAAACAGAAGTAGAAGGAGGAAGAGCCATATTTAAGCTGCTGGAGGTAGTCGAATTCCAAGAGGCAATGATGACTGGAAAACTGTGTAGGCCTGCTGGTGAGAAACATACAGCAGTTGTTCCAAAGGAACTACTGTCTCAACCTGCTGGACTTGAGCATCATAGAAGAGATAAGTACAGGCACATTGGGCCAGAAGAATTGAGGATTACTTAGATGCCTTACAAATAAGTAAACTGGGGCTCAGTTTTAAAGAACTTTCCCAGAGAGGGATCCTGGATCAGATGAAGATTTCTAGCTGTAATAAACCAAAACTTCTGTGTGACTTGCAAGAAAGTCACAAAACATTTTAGAATAATGCTTCTCAATCTTGGAGTGATTTTGCCCACAGGGGACATTGGCACTCTCTAGATATATTTTTGGTTGTCACAACTGATGGCTAGGGTGCTACTGGCATCTGGTAGGTATAGTTTAGGTGATACTGCTGAACATCCTATGATGCGCAGCACAGCTTCCCAGGGGGAAATAATTACTCACCTCAAAATATCAATAACAAGACTGAGAAACTATTTCAGAGTATTATGTGACCATCTATAATAAAAATTTGGTTTCCAATTTTACTAAAAATTAATTGCGAAGCTGACCTAAAGCTAGTTTGACCTTAACATTAGCTCATCATTTTAGTATACTTATTTTTTCAAAATCTCATTTTGTCTAGAGTGAAGTCCTGTGGAGAAAGACAAGCTTCCCAATAAAGTAGGTATTACTTGAATAAATGCCCCAGGAGTCTGGCTTATATATAAAAAATTGCACACCACTGAAAATTGAGATTTACCAAGGACAAAAGTCATTGCACAAATCAATAAACCCCTGGGGTAAAAAATGCTCAGCTCTGCATGGTTATTCTGTTTTTCCCTGAAGATTCATAATTGTTTGCTATATTGGTGATCCCTATAGAAAAGAAAAGGGGGAGTGCGGAATCTATTGTGTCAAAAGGAGTCAGAGTTCTCTGGCTGACTTGAACAACTTTGAGATGAAAGTAGTTGTAAGACAATTTTACAGATAGAGATGAAGGACAGAAGATTACAAAGGATATGTCATCAGCAATCAAAGTCTAGGTTGGTTGGACTTCACACTGCTTTCTTAAAAACTTCTTTCTGTTGTTCTTAATGCCCATTATTATTCTCAGCTTGTCATTATTAATCTCAGCTTGCCAGGGAGAATTTTATTTTTTCTCTCTTCATTCTGTCCTCATTTTTAGTTATAAGAAAATACATTGTTTATCCTGATAGGAGTAGACATTTAAATAGCACATTGGCTTTATGGACATTTATATTCATACCGCATATACATGTATGTATGCATAGAGGTGAACTGAATGCCCTGCACTATGTTAGTAGCAACATATCATTTTTTCCTGGTAATAATTTCTGAAGAGATCCTAACATTTATTAAATGTTCTGATTATGGCTCTATAGACAAGTATTAGAAATTTTAATTATTATTTCACTCAACTTGCTGAATGCTTTCTTAAAATATATACTTTATTTTCTAGGTTCCTTCTAATTTTTGAATTATCATCCTTTATTAAATTAGACCATCAGTCATACCCGAAATACTTTTACTAAGGTAACTGGTATAACCTATGTTCTTATAAGGTCACTAAAACAATCAATTGTTTGAACAATGTTACAAGTTGATGAGGATCCAAAGAAGTATGTTTAGCCTACTCTGTAGAAGAGATCCTTAATTGGTTTAAGTGAAAAATGAAACTCAGTGGAAACTTCCCTAATTCTGATTTTTAAGGGGGGTGGGGCAGGAGAACTCATCAGCAGATGTGCAAGGGACTTGAGTGAATGAGTCAATTTTGGATGAAAAAATGTCAGTACAAATAAAGAAATAATTTGAGTTTTTAAATTGTTTTCATTTTCAATTTTTTAAATCAGTTTATTATTTATTAATTATTATATAAAGCTGTATTTTGGAATTATACACATATGATTAGATTTTGTGCATAACTCGACAATATCTTAATCACTGCTTTGAGTTATTTCCAAAAATTGATTTCACCTAAATTATTCAAGCATCTATGTAGCAGTCAAAACTCAGAATCCTGTCACCATGGTCACTTGGTAGCATTCTTAGTTAAACTTTAATAACCAGACCATGTTAAGTTTATTAAAATATAAATTATTAGCAGTTGTGCTGGGTTTTACTCAAAGATCTAAGTCAGGGATTAAAAATGGATGATGATTTAACTATGAAATTTAACACTTCTTTTTATTTCTTTAGCCACTTTGAATTTACAGTCAAACTCAGTGCCCAAGTTAGATAACCATCCTACCATAGGTGCCTGTTAACATTTACTTCTCTGTTTCCTTGCGTTTTTTCTGGGCTTACTTTTAATTATTATAATTAAAAACATAAACTGCCTCATGTACAAAATAAATGAAATAAACACTATGTTTTCAGTTTTTAAGGAAGCAATTGCATTCAGATAGTGATCCATTAGTGATGAATAATTCAGAAACAATCAGTATTCCTATTCATACTAATGCAAATTAGTCATGCAGATTAATAAATCCTACAGGTTCGATATCCAAAAGTAATTGGTTACACCTAGAGTAAATTACATTCTGAAAATATAGGAATATCAGTAGTAATCCAAATTATGACTCAAAACAATAATATTATAATTCCATAAACTCTTAATATTCAGTTCTACAGATACATCATAACTAGTATAACTAGGTAAACTAGAAAGCTGAGTGGAAAAAAAAAACAGACACAATGGATTTTGACATTTGCAAATTTATACATGTAGTAGAATCTCACAAATTCAACTATATGTGTGCAGAAGGCCCACCTCAATTGCAAAAACACATACGTTATAAAGATATTTAAATATGTGCACCCAAGTATGTGTAGTAACTACAAGAACAACAATGAGATGCCTTTTAGAAGTCCCAAAGGAGATGCATATTTTTAATGAAGACAGAGAAAGACTTGCAATTAGCATAGTCATTATTTGTATGTAAATTAATGCTTCTAAAAGCTGCTTAAGGATGTTAAAAAACAATTTGTTCTTTTAAGCAGTTTAAACATTCTCCTTACAATCGTGTTTACCTGTTTAATTTGCTGAACAATGTCTTTCTTTAGAGGACTGGGGGGAAAGAAAGATGAAGATTGCCTGTCTCTGATGCCATCTCTCCTCTGGTGAGATCCTTATGCATAAAGTGAGAGCAGAGGCCATGGTTCAATGTTATTATCATGGCGACTTTCTATGTCCTTGAAGTGCTTGGTTTGGGAAGGGATATATTTTTCGTGGTAGCGATCGTCTTTCTACACAGCGTTATATCTTCTCTAGTTATGGGGCCTCTAGTGAAGCTCAGAGTAAAAGGTAGAAAATGGAAAACAAAATAAAGGGTTTTTTTCCCTCAAAAATGACTGATAAACAATCATCTATGACCTTCATCCTGGCACCCCCTCAGCTTGTCTCAAAATGGATGCTGTGGGAAGCCTGAAGGATTTGAGGTCTATTCCCTACTCCAGGATTCCAATCATGAGAGCCTTTCATTTTATTCTTAAGGAAACATGAATGAGAGTTTTAAACAGAAAGCCAAGCTGTAGGCGCCCCCATATTTGCTCTAAGATCCCTCATTATTTCCTGCATTCCTCTTCCTGTAGGGAATCCAGGGCAAACCATCCCTTCTGCTGGCTCCTGTTGGCCCATAAAAATAACCCAGCCGTAGGTCTCGTTTAGGACACTGATTTACACCCTTTACCCTTCTCCCCACAACTACTAGTATGTCACATTCCCTTTGATCTAGATCAGACCTTTCCAAGGTTGTGTGCACTTGAATCACGCAAAGGGCCTTGTGAAAATGCAGATTCTGAATCAGAAAAATGGGTTGGGGCCTGAGATTCTGCATCTCTAACAAGCTCCCAGGAGAGGCTGCTGGCCAACAGACCACACTGGAATAGCAAAGGAACTAGCAATTAGCAGGGAAACAGCCTGGGAGCCCTTGAAGTTGGTAAGGCAGAGTTAGAATCGCAAAGTTGTTAATAGAGGATGGTTTAATATCATATACTTAAAAGAACTTAACAACAGCAGCAACAATAAAGGCTGTTTTTA
Source organism: Myotis brandtii (assembly GCF_000412655.1). NCBI lineage: Eukaryota > Metazoa > Chordata > Mammalia > Chiroptera > Vespertilionidae > Myotis > Myotis brandtii. Next base: position 661,821 of record NW_005353477.1, on the reverse strand, counting down.
GCACTTTGTATATAGTGTCTATCTTTTTCAACTGCCATAACAATCTCTTGAGCAAGTACATGTATTAAAACTTACTTTTCAAGTAATACAAAAGGATACTCAGAGAGGTTAAATAATTTACCCCAAAGCAAAAGCCAAGACTGAGATCAGACGCAAGTGGTCTGATCTGCAAATAAAGCTCTCAAATGCCTTGATATGCTGGCCTCTTAGAACCTGGCATATGGTGAGAGAAAAGTGAATGTCGGCCAAATCATTTATAAGCCAATTAAAAGATGATGCCAAATTCAAATGTGGTTGAAAGTAATAAATTAGATACTAAAAGCTAATCCCAAATCATAGATGATGGGGTTTAAGGAAGGAGTGAGGTAAATAGTGAACCAAAAGTCCAGGCAAATGTCCTTGGGTTAACATTCTCTGATAGGGTCCCTTCAGAAGATCTGTGGTATTAACCCTGAGCATGTATTTCACATGATCTCCAAGGCTGAGTATTCCTGCTCCAACATCTGATAAATCCACAATTTCTCACCACTGATGCTTCACCTTATGATAGTGCCACTGAGTTTAGTCACAGAGTACTATCAGTACTGAAGAAGCCACCACTTTTCCCACGCAAGTGCCACTTAGAGCAAAGACAGTGGGGTACAAATGGACTTTTCTGTTGGGGTGAAAGATGAGAAGGTCCCCTGGCAAACTCTACCACTGCCTTTAAAACCTGTATTAATCGTAAGTCTATTTTTTGGGGGGGGGGGGGGGGGGGGGGGGGGGGGGATGAATTCCTCACCCTTAACTATGACACAGCATTTGGAGGCCTGAGGGCTTTTCCACATACTTTGGATAATGCACTTCTCCATGAACTTGGAAAATAAATATAACTCTGAATTATCTAGGGCACTTTCTCTAGCAATTTTAATGTATAGACACTTCCCTGATACCTTTTTTGATTGAACATATGCTATGAATAACTGTCGGGAATCTCAGATAAGCCTTATATTATTTGGAATAATTTAATTATCTTGGAAAGGGTGACCAAGAGTAAAATTCACTGAGAAATTCAAGGAAATTTATAAAGTTTCAACATGAGTATCTGTCTATAAGGATGCCTTTCATAGAAAAATCACATTATTCTAAAAAGCATGATCTTGGTCATAGTAAATGCTACATATTCAGAAACAGATGACACAGAAACATTGACAGACCACAAGGTTTTCTGGTTACAAATTTAGCCCTTCCTCCCCACCCCCAACCCCCAAGTCTTTCTGAGGCCAAACCCTTTACTCTTAGTCTTTATTCAGTCTGATCTGACAGGGTGGGAAATTTAGACTCCATTCTGTAGGCATGGATGAGTGAGCAGAGTATTTTGAAGTAGGCGAGGAATTGACTGAGCTGAGTTTAGATAACTGTGTAAGGTTAGAACTGGGAAAGATTATGGGAGGGGGGAAGGGAATAGAGATGATCTGGAGCTATGGCAAAGATGTAACATCTTATTTATAGTTGCCTTTTGGTTTGGATTTTCCCACTAGCTTGTACTCGGCCCAATTCCTTCCCTATCTAGCCTCCTGAAAAAACTCTTATCAGTTTCAACCGGTTTCTAGTTAGCCTCAGATGAGGATGTCAAGGTTCTCCCAGTCACTAAGGTGTGGGTCTTTTCTCCTTTCTCTGTTTGTCTTGCCTTAGGACAAAGGGCAACCATATGGTTAAAAGGTGTTCCAGTTACTACTACTATGTGATAAACTTCCCCAAATTATTATATTTTAGGATCTCTGGGTCAAGAATGTGGGCAGGGCTTGGCTAGACTATTCTGCGCTAAATGCTGACTGGGATCACTCAGTGGTACTGAGGGGTGGCACTGCTGATTTGGAGGAACCAAGACAGCTTCACATACAGGACTGTGGCCTTGGTAGGAATGGCCAGAAGGCAGGGGTCAGCTAGGACTTCTGATAAGAACTTCTAATGTGGCATTTCTTAGATGGCAGTATCAGGGTTGTCTTTTATCATAGAAGCTGGCTTCCCACAGAGTATGTGTCCCTGGGCTCTGGGCTTTTCTGATCAAGCCTTGGAGGTCGTGCAGTGTCAGTTCCACCACATTCTATTGCTTACAAGTGAGTCACAGGCCAGCCCAGATTCTAGGGGAGCGGAATTGGATACCACCTCTTGATGGGGAATGGACAGATCACATTGTAGAAGAGCTTATGGGGTGAGAGATGATATTGTGATCTCCTTTGGAAACTACCTTCTGCCACAATAGCAAAGAGTTAAAGTCAGATAGATCTGAGTTCAAATCTCACCTCTTTCCTTTCTTAATTGTGCAATTCTTGGGAAAATTACATAATCTCATAGAGATTTCTGTTATTTTTCTTATTTTATGTCTTATGGAATAGGATTTTAAAAAATGCTACCTAAGGGGCAGGAGTCGGATGGAGGTTGGCAAAGGAGGAGGGGGATTATAGGGACATCTGTAATAGTGTGAAAAAGAAAAATTAAGCAAGAAGAAGAAAGAAGGAGGAGGAAGAGGAATAAAAAGGAAGAGGACGAGGAGGAAGGGGAGGAGGAAGGAAAGGAAGATGAGAAGGAGGATAAGGAGATACACAAAACAGCCTGACTGTAGTCTGTGCTCATATGTGTGTTTCTTTCTCCCCTCTGTAGAACCTGTAATACTACAAGCCATGGCCCTAAATGATCCTTACAAAACAGAAGTCTCCACTGTTTTCTTATATCTACTGCTTCCTAATAGCTGAATCATTTCCACTTCCCTCTTTTTTTTCTTTTTAATCTCACCTTGTTTTCTCCACATCTTTTTTATCACCTGGGATGCTGACAAACTTCCCTTGATCTTTCACTACAAATCAGCCCACACAAACACATTCATTGCCACAGAATGTTGTCAGTATTCTTGGGTCAGTGGGAAAAAATAATATTCAAGAGCTTATATACAGAATGAGGAATCTATGTATCCCCTGACAGTCAGCAAAATTTCAGACCAGTCCCACTCTAACTCATCACAAATTCTAAATATATGGGTGTATATTCCAAAAGTATACATAATGATTCATTGTTTTTAAGTATGTGGTCAAAGACAAATATCACTTTTCATATTGAATGTAATTATAAAATTATAATTTTTGTGTATAATTTCAAATCCAGGCCTTAAAAGGCATGAACAGTTAATTCATTAGGGTAGGTTTATAAAGATTTTATAATAATAGCATCATCCTCATTTACTTCTATTATATATCATTTTTTTTCTTCCTTCCTTCCTACCTTCTTTCCTTCTTTTCTTCCTTTCTTTCACTCTTCATGCCTATGACAATATGCCCTCATTGTCAATGATCTATTTATATTCACTTGTTCTCTGGAGCACATAAAATTGTGATGAAATACAAAATCTGGGCCAACCCAACATGGGCTAACCCCAGACTAGTTTTTCTGTTATTTGAATAAATATAGCAAGAAGCAGTGGTGGAAGTAGGTTTCCTATAACCTGGCTCTTTAGATGTTCCGTAACACAGCGGGAAGCCTGAGTGAAATGATGCTGATCAATACAACTGTCTGAGAGTGTTGTGATGTTTTCTTGCAGTTACCCATGAAACAAGCTTAAATTTATTGATGACTCTTTTTGCTGGAGGCACAAAGCTGCATTCAGTTACTTTGAAAAAAAAACAAACCAACAACACAGAGAAAACTGACTAAGGAAGTGATGCTAGAAAGCTTGAGCCTTATTCTTCACAAAACAGCATGGGCTCTAAATATCAATCAGATCCAAAAATGACTTCACCACTGGGGGTCCCGAGCCCAGAAATGTTCATTGTGATCAAGACCATTACTTAGCAGTGTCCTCTGTGCCACATGCCATGAACAGCCGTGTAAACACATACAGTCTCTGCCATCTTTGTGTTTTTCTTCTAAGAAAAAGCAAAGATAACCACACTTGTTTCAATGGCTTATTTGCATCTCGTCCCTTCAAAGGGTATTGGCAATCCTGTTTAAGCAGACATGCTGTGGCCTCAGACAGACCAAAAATAATTGGAAGCTAATTTACCATGGAAATCTTAATGACATTTGAAATCACAGCTGAGTGCTTCAGGGAGATAACAGGAGGAATATTCAAATCAGGCAAGTAGGCATATCACCAGTGACAATCATCTTGCTGTCCTCGTGAGCTGCAACTAGCTCCCCGTAACACTCCCCATCAGGTCAAGTTCCTGTGCACAAATTTTTTTCAAAAATGATTGATGCTTTTTGTTAACTCGGTTCATTTTGATTGCACATGTATATGGAAAAGGAATTATGAAGTATTGGACAGCAGAGATACTTCTGTTCCCTTTAACCTTCTGTTCATCAGGCTTGGTCTTTAGTCATTCCTTGACCCAGATGTGGGTTCCAATGCTTGTCCTTTGCTGCTTTTAAATTTTATAATCTTACAGGCTTAGAAGGACCTCAAGAACTAGGCTGGTCCAGATACGAGCTTCTTGCGGCTTAGTTGTTTTGCTTATCCCAAGCTAACAGCATGAAAACAGAGGCAAGTCTTGAATTGCTCAAGGCTTACTGGTGAGCAGCAGAATGGAGACCAGATCCAAGGCCCCCTCTTTCCTTTCACTCCACGGGCATTCTCCATCAGAATCACTCCACATTTGATGTATTTACTCAGAAACTCAGAACCATCTTTTTCATCCGAGTTTGCTTAAGTCCCATATCTCAGCAGAGGAGGAAGGAAAAATAAAGCCAATAATTGGTGTTTCATCTCACAATTCTTTTCAGTAGCCTTTTTATAACACTTCTCTCCTTCTTTGTACGTTTCTTACCTCAATAAAAAATGAACTAGAAACAGAGGCTCCCCTTTACCAAGTGAGCCTTCCTTCTCCTTGGGCCTACTGAAGGAGGTCCAGATGTGAGTTCCTGGGAGATTTTATGCCATATGAGACCTACTTTTTCATTAAGCAGAAGCTAAGATGATAAATAAGTATTAATTGTTAATATGATAGAGTTTGCTCAATACTGTCAAGTTGTTAATATTGTTAGCCTGCCTGGGTTCAAATCTGGGTCCTCCTATTTCCTAGCAACTGGCAAGTTATTTCATCTCTTTTGTCTTAGTTTCATTATATGTAACACAGGGATAATAGTATTGTCTTGTGGGGTTATTGAGAGCATTGAATGAGAATGCTTGGAAAATCTTGTCAGAGTACATATGTGCTCAATACTTTTTTTTATTATGAAGTGGGTTCACAGTGCATTTTGTGGGTGGTAACAAATACATGAACATAGTATGTAGGATTTGAAAACAGAAAACGAGGCTCCTCAATCACTAAAAACAAAGAAAAGGCATGTGTTGGGATTGGAAGGGCAGGAAGGTGAATGCAAAAGTAAGACCTGACCTCCAATGAGCTCAACCAAATACATCATGGGCCTCAGACATCACCCAAGTGTCCTCTGAAGAAAATATCACACCCAAAATGCACGTCTTCAAAGGATCAGAGGGAAATCATTTGGGACACAGTCTACTATAAGGAAGTTCTGCCCAGTCACAGACTTTCAAAAAGGGATGTTCAATGCAACATTTGGTTTGATCTCCTATCCAGATTAAACAGAGGGTCATAGAACTAGCAATAGCTTTCTGAAAAGGGTTTGAGATTCCATATTTCATGTACTCCTACCCATGAAGTCATTCTTCCAAGTGGGGCATTGGAAGTGAGGGTAGAGGAGAAGCAATTTCTCTTGGACTTCCCTAATGGGAGAGAAGAAGGATAAATTTTGCCTTAACATTATAGGTAAGACAAACTATCAAAGAATATAAGGGCAAATTGCTATGGAATGATGCAATATTATGAGTCACACTTAATTTTCTTTGCTACTTCCACTAAACCATAAAAAAATGGAAGAAAATAAAAATAACTCTTAACTTAACTCCCTTGTCTAGGCAACTGAAGGGTACAAGAACTCCCATAGAAGTGGTCTTAGCTTTTGCCCCATTTATAAACAAGTGATTCATTTTTATATTTTTCTCTTCTTATGGAGACAAAGATGACATCATCAAGCCATTCCTACTGGAATATATGAGTTCAAACATTTATAACATTAAAGCCAGCTAATAGCCACAGTAGAAAAGAATGAAAGACAAATTCTTTGCTCTTCTTATATTTTTATTTCTAAAGATAATGTTTAAACCTACAAAACTACCTTTATCACAAGCCTTTTGAATATGAAAAACTATATTCTCCAATGTTACATCATAACTCTGTAAACAAAGATGATTAATTATTTCTAAGTGGTAATAATATTGCTGATAATACACTTTTACTTGACAAACATAATTAGTTTTGCATCCAGAAATGAATAATACAGCACCACACTATAAGGCAAAATGACTTTTTTTTTTGCACAAATCACTAATTTTATTGTTCCTCCCAGAGAAGGAGTCTCAATTATTGAAAAACTCTTGAGCTAAGACTTGGTCTACTTAACTGGTGAGGCCATGGGGTCGGAGTTCTAAATAGCCTATTTCAATAGAATTAACTATTCTCTAGGTAGTTAACTTCTGTAATAATGTCAACCATAAGAATGTAACACTGAGATGGAGAGAGAAGAATTATGCACTATATTGACTCTGGAGAACCCTTCGTGCAAAATCCAACAGAAGGCCTACCTAGAAGAACATATTCCTCCCTGAACAATCTGTTCAATCCTGTGGCTCCTGAAGCCTCTTCCACGAGTATTAAAAGTTGTCAACCCACAATCCACCATATTTGATAGCCTTGCCTCCTCAAGCAACAGCAGAATGCAGGAAAAACCTTCATTAAGTTCCCTCCCCCCACTGCCCAGACACACAAAATTTTCTCCCTGTCTTAAAATAACTGTCAAAATCCTCTGTACTCTTTTCTTCTACCATAAAGTAAGACTAACATCCACTACCCTTAAATGAGTATTTCTAAAGTACAACAGAGCTGGGCAGTTACATATACTTGTTATTATAGAAATGTCTAAAATGATTAAGAAGGAATTTATTTCAGCTCCACAAATCTTTGTAGCTTTCCAACATCATGGAAAAGTTAGCGGAAATAAAATACTTCATGACATGTCTCAAAATATAAAAGAGAAGAATATAAATTTCAAAGAAATAAGAAAGTGTCACCAAGAAAAATCTAGAGCAAAAGATTTAAAATAGAACTTCTGAAACTTAAAAACAAACCCTTCGTATGCCTTGGTAACAGTAATAATGATATTCAGAATGATTAATAATAGAGTCAATACTTAAAAAGTGTGAATACCAAGCAAGATGCTCATGGATAGTGTCACATCATAGTGGAGGCAAACTTAATCTGGGGTAGAATGCTTCTTTTTCAAAGTAAAGCATTATAGGATAATCAATTTCATGTCTTATCAAGACAATTGTTCTCTCCTCTTTTTAATCATAGCTTTATTTGATGTAAGCAATGCAAAAATGAAGCAGTACTCTATTAAATTTTGGGGTTTTTTTTGTTTTCTTTGTTGAATGTGTTGTCTCCTCCTGGTTAATACATAATTTAGTTCAAACCTTCATAAAGACATCATTTTCAAAGGATGTTTTTCCAAATACACATTTTTTGATTCCTTGGATGTCTGACTTAAATACTTTGACAACATTCTTGGGAAATTTAATCATGGATTTAAGATTCTGACCTACAGTACAGATTGAGCCAGTAAACCATGGCTGTCTGCCCATATTTACCTAATGGGACAGAATCATCATCAATCACAGAGAATTCTTTGTTTTCTTACAATAAGTTATGTAAGTAAGAATATCCCCATTTTACATGTGACTAGATTCACATTGAATTTAGTATTCCCAAACCTAGAAAATAAGTTGTTCAGATTCCTATTTTGTACTTGAGTTAAACTTTCTCCCACCTGGTCATAATCAAGCTCCCCTAAACATGAGGAGAGACCCTGATTTCCAGGCTAAGAGCTAGCCTATCTTCTTGGCCAAGTCTCTTTATACCTGTTGAGAGCATATTGATGCGCTCACTCATCTATTTGGAGTTCTTGAGAAGAAAGGAAAAGAACCTTTAAAAGGTTAAAAGAAATTTTACAAATCCTAGAATGTAATGACACAAGATGGTAACTCAAATTGACAAATGAAATGAAGAACCAGAAATGGAAAATACGTGGGTAAATATAAAACAGTCTAAAAGCATATTTTTTCATGTATCCTTTAATGTCTTTAAAAGATATAAGATTATTTAAAGCAATAATTATGACACTGTCTTGTTAGATTGTTAACAAATGTAATATATATCTAATACTAGTAGCACAAAGAAGAGGAAACTAGAGCTGTATTGGAAGAAATTTTCCATATTTGACTAAAATTCAGTTAGTTATAATCTCTAGGAAACTGATAAGTTAAGATGCATTTTATAATTCCTAGAGAAACCATTGAGAGAATAACTAAAAAAAAATAGTTTAAAAAAACCAACAGATTTGAAATGATACACTAAAAATATTTTCTTAACAAAAAAAGAAAGCAGTAACAGAACAGAGGAATAAAGAAATAGCATTTAATAGTGACTATTTGGAGATTTCAATACCTGAGATTCAAAAACTGATAGACTACTTTATTTTTTAAAAAATCAGCAAGGACATAGAAGACTTCAACAACGCTATCAACTGACTCAAGTTAACTGTCTTATGTAGACTATTCCACTCAGCGAATGTAGAATGCATGGGCAGTTTGGGATAGAGGATTAACTGAAAATAGACAGAAAACATTTTGAGGTCTTGGAAATGTTCTAAAACTGGGTTGTGGTGATGTTTACACAACTATAAACTTACTTTAAAAAAGACTTGAATTGCATACTTACAATGGGGAAAATTTTATGGTGTGTAAATTATACCTCAGTGGTATTTTTAAATGACAAATAAATCATGTGAAAAAAAAATGACTGGATGAAAATGCCTGATTTCTTTATAAAGAGAAAATGCAGATTAAAAGTGCAATGAGATACAGTTTTTGCAACTCAGATTGACTAAGATGAAAAAGTTTGTAACATACCCAATTGATTGAGATATGAGCAATAAGCATCCTTACTTATTCCTGGGAGAAATATTGATTTGGAACCTCTTCTATGGGCAGCAATTTTGTTTTATCTATCAAAATTTAAAATTACATCTTCCTTGGCTCAGTAATTACATTCCTACTCCCACTGATACCAAGTGATGAATTTAGGTTATATTCCCTACATGCAAAAGATTGTATACAATCCAAAAGTCCATCAACAGAAGACTAAGATAAATTATGGTAAAACCAATGAATAGAATCTAATGCATTTGTAAAATTATATAGCTCTGTTTTAACTATTAGGAAAAGATATGCAAGTCAAGTTATAAAAACAAAAGCAAGACAATGTGTATATTGTGTGTTACTACTTGTGAAGTATGAATTAATATGGTAAAAGCATTACACATAATGATCTATACTTGCCTTCAGGGGATGGATATGAGTTCCTTAAAAAGAGGCAGGAGATGAAACTTTCTTTTCATTGTCTACTCCTTTGTGCTTTTTAAATTTTTCATCATTTGCAAAAATTCTAAAATAATAACACTATGGTAAATTATCTTTAAAGGGGACTTTGAATAAGTTAAAGGGGATATGGAGAGACAGAGTACTAGGTCCATGCTAAATGGGACAAATTCTAATTATAAATCTAACATATTAAGATATTCTTTAATATCTTGGTTTAAAAGTTCTTGCTTGCCGCTATAGTAATACCTACAAATTTGACTGTAAAATACTTTTATTTGGAAGAAATTTCTATTTAGTTACCGGAAAACTTACTTCATTTGAAGTTGATTCTTTGCATAGTAGAAAATCAAGCATGGCATTATAAAGTAAGTATGTGTTTTATTTGGAAGAAATTTCTATTTAGTTACCGGAAAAGTTACTTCATTTGAAGATGATTCTTTGCATAGTAAAAAATCAAGCATGGCATTGTAAAGTAAGTATGTGTTTTTGTTTAGTTGAGGGTTTATTTTCCTATTATCTATAGTTTTAAAATATCAGTTAATTCAAAATATTATTTGAGAATGCTGGAAATTTAGAGAGTAACTATACTAAAATCGAAAAAAAAATAGTTTTGACACACTTTGAGAGCAGAAATCATTTTTTTTCTGCTCCAATAGAATGAACAGCGTACTTGGAGCCAAAATTTCTCCCTGGATAATCTCACACAGCCGCATGTTATGTTCCCTTTCAAACCTCATTACACGTGAGTATTTTTAGGTCTCTAGCTGTTTTGCTTGCCCTTTGTTTCCTGGCAAAGACTTTTCACTTTGGTATCAGTGCTGTCCCTTCTATCAACTTCATTATGACTCCTCAACACCTGAAAATTTCAGAATAACAACAGAGCATCCAAAGTTGCATGTTCTGAAAAATGTCAGAGGAAAGAAAATGTAAAAAATTCACAGAGCAGCCCAGCTGGCATGGCTCAGTGGTTGAGAGTCAGCCTATAAAACAGGAGGTCAGGGTTCGATTCCCAGTCAAGACACATGCTCGGGTTGCAGCCTTGATCCCCAGTGCGGGGCGTGCAGGAGGCAGCCAATCAATGATTCTCTCTCATCATTGATGTTTCTATCTTTCCCCTTCCCTTCTTCTATAAAATCAATAAAAATATATTACCAAAAAACTCACAGAGCAGACAGGAAGAAAAGCTGGTCCTCTCCCTTCCTCTATAAAATCAATAAAAATATATTACCAAAAAATTCACAGAGCAGACAGGAAGAAAAGCTGGTATCACAGAGCATCCAAAGTTGCATGTTCTGAAAAATGTCAGAGGAAAGAAAATGTAAAAAATTCACAGAGCAGCCCAGCTGGCATGGCTCAGTGGTTGAGAGTCAGCCTATAAACCAGGAGGTCAGGGTTCAATTCCCAGTCAAGACACATGCCCGGGTTGCAGCCTTGATCCCCAGTGTGGGGCGTGCAGGAGGCAGCCGATCAATGATTCTCTCTCATCATTGATGTTTCTATCTCTCCCTCTCCCTTCCTCTATAAAATTACTAAAAATATATTACCAAAAAATTCACAGAGCAGACAGGAAGAAAAGCTGGTATCACCATCTCTCCAAATGGCCTTCTCTACCACAAACACTCCCCACTGCCTCCTAAAGACCTAAGACTGACCACTGACTCACAGTCCAAAATGTTTTCTCTTTTGAATACAGTCATGTTTACTTAGAATGTTTCACTGTGCCTTTTAGTAAATACAGTCAAGGGTCTATGTGTCAGAGAAAGTCTGCCTAGCAGTAAAGATGGGAAAACAAATAAGTCCCAGCCCCAACCCACCAGGAACTCAGAATCCAGCAGGGAAGACAAACACATACACACAGAATTATAATGAAGCAATATTTGGGCAGTGATAGAAGTGTGTACAAGGTGAAGGGCATGGAAATAGGAGGTGATTAATTCTGGAAGGAGAGGGGGGCGCTTGCATAGGAGTGGATTTGTGTGGATAGGTTTTTAAAGATGAGTAGAAATTTGTTAGGTGCTCAGTGCAGAAAAACATTCCTGGCAGCAAGCAGGGAGCTGGGAACCAGCATGTCATGTCGTGTTAAGGAAAATGCCAAGTAGTGATGCACTGATAAAAAATAAACATGAGGGGTGGAGGACACAATGGCAGGGAAGGGAGTCGGAAGGTTAAACCCGCCCCCGGCCTAGGTCTACCCCCCTCCTTTCTCCTCATTTACCTATGAGGTTGTGTTATAGAGCCAGGAGAATTTTACAGGACTTGGGGAATTCAGATGTCATATTTATATGCAGCTTGTAGGCTATAAATTAATATACAAATGTTCCTTGAAGTGTTTGAAGTGTTGTCTGCAGGAGCAAAAGTGTGGAAACAACCTAAATGTTTACCATTTGGGTCTGATTGAATAAATCATGATAGCTCTGTAAAATGTAATAGTATAAAATTATTTTTTAATATAAGGCAGTGCTACATGAATTAAAATGGGTCTCACTCCAGGATATACTATGAAATGAAAACAACAACAAGGGGCTAATCTCGTGTACACTGCCTTTGTGGGGGATTTTTAAGTGTTATGTACACATTACTCGGTTATGATCTATTAAGTACATAATCGTTATCAGTTTTTAAGAAATGCACAGCTCAGCTACTGATTCTCTTTCCTCATTGCCTTGCTTTCATCTGTGAAAATGAGTAAGATAATACTAACTAAGACAGTGGGAGGAGAAGAGACAGCATTTGAGAATAAGAATTCATATTCAATTATAGATTTTCCCACAGAAATTAAAACCTACTTTTGCTCCACTCTGTATAATATTTTCATTAGAATTCTTTGTACCAGCACACTTTTCTTTTGATCAACAAATTAAATTTCTTCTGGGAATATGAGTGATTGTCATGGCATTTGGTCAAGGGGCAGAGGCGCCCAGCCAGTGTGGCTCAGTGGGTGAGAGTTGACCTATGAAACAGGCAGTCATGGTTCGATTCCCGGTCAGGGCACAGGCCCGGGTTATGAGCTCGATCCCTGGTGTGGGGCATGCAGAAGGCAGCCAATCAATGATTCTCTCTCATCACTGATGTTTCTCTCTCTCTCCCCCTCTCCCTTCCTCTCTGAAATTAATATAAAATATTTTTTTAAAAAGAGGCAGTGACATGGGGACTGTGAAGCTATAAGACTGTCCTTGAAAAATGAAGACTCTGTCTTCCATGTGTACCTGACATCAGGGCAGCAAGTAGTTCTATTCAACAACAGCCTGATGCCAAAGGAGGACAAAATGAATAGTGTGGAGGTACTTATAGATGCTACAAGAGGATGTTGTACTGTAGATGTAATTGCATTACAATAATTTCTGTCTAAAGCTATTGCCATTTTGAATTTTGTGATAGCAAAACATCCTAATTTTGGTATCTGTACCAAAAAGGTTGAGTCCTCTGTTTAAAACTATCATCCGAGCCCTCAACATTCACACTTTTAGAGATCTGACCTATCCTAAATTAATCAAATACATGTAAGTATCCATGGAAATAAGCTGAATTTAAAGGAGAGAATAAAAGAAACTGTGTTATGGGCATAAGAGCAGGACGGGACCACATAATACAACTGTAATTTACAACTGTAATGCCCTAAGTTCAAGGTCCAGAGCCCTTTATTCTGCTCTGAAAGAAGAAAATAAACATACGATGTTCATCCCACTGTACTCATCTCATAAAGCACTGTTATAAATGCTATTAAGTGCTACGGGATGAGCCCTAACCTGTTTGGCTCAGTGGATAGAGCGTCAGCCTGCGGACTGAAGGGTCCCAGGTTCGATTCCGGTCAAGGGCATGTACCTTGGTTGTGGGCACATTCCCAGCAGGGGGTGTGCAGGAGGCAGCTGATCTATGTTTCTCTCTCATCGATGTTTCTAACTCTCTATCCCTCTCCCTTCCTCTCTGTAAAAATCAATAAAATATTTTTTTTTAAAAAAAAAAGAGTTATGGGATGAAATAACCTGGCAGGCCCCACCTATGTGCCTTTGAGGTTGGAGAGCCTGGCTTTGTAGACATGCAGGGGAGGGGCAATGGTTGAGGACTCTGCCTCTGTCTTGATCTGACAGAGCTCTTCCGAGTTGTCAGTATGCCAGCTGTAATTGTTTGACCTTCAGCAGTAAGTTTTAGGTGAAGTTCATCATTCCATAGAAATCCTAGGTGCTAATGAGCTTACTCTTTTTTCTTAGTATCTTCCCCCATTCCCCGGTTTCAGGGAACACATACAATATTTCTTGCTTTGACTCCTTTAAATATCAGTTCTTGCCCTTAGAGGACTCCAGCATCCAGAGGTCATCTATACACCACTCATTTGTCTATTTGTGTCTTCCTTCCTCCTTCTAGTCAATGGCTCATTCTAGACCTCAGTTCACCTTCTGAACCAATTTCCATTTGTCACCTTAACTTGAAGTTCCAATCGGCTGCCTGTCTGAGCTCCAGTTAGGTGTGATTTAACCTAGGCAATGTTAGCGCCTTTGTCTGCATGTCTCTTAGGCCACACTCACTTGAGTTTTCCCATACAGACAATCCTTTTGTTCTTGTTCAGCATTGTAGGCCATATAAGGACATTAAAGACCCTTACATTTTGAGTTTCCACTTTGCTCTTTAATCTTGAAACTGGTCTGATCATCCTCATCTCTCACCTCAAACTGCTCATAAAGGCAAAGTTCAAACACAAAATGGGGTTCTCCGTTCTTTGGCTGGGTTCCCTGGAAAGCCATCTTTGAGACAAAGATTGGGACATGGTATTTATTATGAAATGCTATTGGAATCAATGCCTGTGGAAGGGAAAGGAAGGAAGCAGGATTGGGGAGAGGGAGGAGTTGGGCTGTGATGTAATCCCAATGAATGGCTCAGTCATCCCATACAGAACTCTGTAACTAGGAGGATCCTCAAGAGTTGTCCTAAGTTGGGGAAAGTGGGCCGAGCCTCACACGGCTACACTGGTCAGCCATTTCATGAGAGCTGCCCATCCCCACAGAGGACCCACAGCTGAGGAACATCTTTTGGCTTCTTGGAACTTGCCACTCTGGCTGGCTTTACTCATTATTTCAGTGTTGCTGTCCCCAGGTCCTTTCCTTTCTTGGGACCATAGACCGCCCTCGTGCCCAAAGGGAAATTAGATTGTGGATTCTGTGGATTGGTTAAGTTAAACTCTGGAAAGTAAAATACCTCCTCCACTGAAGGAACAATTCTTTCAGTCATTGAAAATGGATTGCTTCTTTAACTGCATTTGGGGGTTAGATAGAGCAAGGAGGGCAGATAAAGTTCATTTATGGGTTTTGAAAGTTCTTGACACACAACTTAGACTCAGGGACCTACAATTTAGGGACTCTGAATATTAAGTGTTCCAAGAGTGAAACATAAGTTAAGGACAATCTTGAAAATCTGGAAGAGAAGTTATAGAGGCATGATTAAGGAGAGAGAATTTACTGCAAAGACAGCCTCCAGAAATGTACCCTTTCTTTTGAAAGGTCACCTGCTCCTTTCTGTTACTGTTCATTCTCAAATTTACTAAGATAGGTTTCGACCTTTCAGCAAGTGCAGTCATCTACGACAATGACAGGGCCACAGCTATCACAAAGCCCTTGCATGACTCAGAAGGGGATATAAACATGGCTCTGTTGGATTCAACCAGGTGTCACTCAAGAAGCCAGAGATTCATTACCATTGTTAAGACTTACTACAAAGGCAGGATGTGGAACTACCCATATTAAAATGTAATAGACTGGAGGCATTTTGTGTAACATCTAACACTTCAAAAGCAACAAGAGCATTGTACTATAAAAGTGAGTGCAAACATTGATGATCATGATGATAATTTTAAATTATTTTTAAAAATCCACTCTTTTTAGTTGTGCTTTTTAACAGAGGATGGAAACAGAGTATTTCAGAAAAGTCCCTCTTTGAAGGAGTTAAAATAAAATAAAATTTAGAACAAGAGATGACCCTTAAGGGACATCTAGAAAATTGGATTTGGGGCAGAGGCCAGATAAATAAAGTATTCCTAGGAGTGAACTGAAATGTGTGTGAATTACTGGATAGACAAAGGCCTAGTGCTCCCATAGGAGATTGACTTTGAAGCCAGATATGGTGTGGAGCCCAGTCCTACTGCAGTAAGATGAAAGGGAGCTCACAGGTGACTACCTGGCCTTTGAGCTCTATTCAGAAATGCTCTTTCTCAGTAACACAGGAGCATCTACACAGCCCTGGAGTTGACCAGGTGCTGACAAAGAAGAGATGAGAAACAGATGGTCATGCATTTACTGAACAGAAATTGGCAGCCACGTTCAGAGTATAAAGCAGGCTTCTCAAACTACCTGAAATTTTGGTGGAAAAGGGTGTGATCAGGAATGAGAAAGTCCTCCCACTTATAAATCCCACTCTTTGTGCCCAAATTTACTCTCTGCTCAGATGCTTTTCCATTCTCCTTGGGTCATGGCTCTCCCCAGAGATGCTCCCTTTCCCACCTCACGCCAGGAGAATGGCCCTGAAAGAGTAGGGTTTCTGTGATTCCACAAAGACATCACTTAAAGTTGCTTTAATCTGCATTGATTTTCCAGTGCTAGGAGATGCCTCACCAGAGGGTGTGTTTACACTATGAGTTGTAAAGGTAGAAAATCTTATGTTGGCTACAAGATGGTGTTATATACAGTGACAGAAAATGAATGACAATGGCCACATGCAGCAAGATCGATGAATCCCTCAGACATAAAATGGGTGAAATATGCCAGATATTTACATATAGTTTAAAAAAAACAGGTAAAATTAGTTTATGGTATTAGAGGTCAAGATTAATGGTTATTTGGGGAAAGAGGATGTGAGGAAGGTTTCTGGGGCTCTCATTCTTCACCTGAGTAGTGATTAAACGGGTGTGTCCAATTTGTGCACTGATGAGGTTTCAATAAAAATTTAACAACCACAATTTTTTTTAAAGTGTGACTAACATGCCAGCTAGGAAGTGGTGGAATTGGGATTTGAACCAGGTCTGCAGGACCTGCACATCCTCTGGGAGTGTACAGGGCCTCTGCATCTTGGTGGGCAGTGAGCTCCAGTACTTGTATCTCAGCCCTGGGAAAGCTCTGAAAGCTCTTAGCCTCTCAGGCTCCCTTCACTGCTGTAGGTGGTATTTGTGTTAAGGGGAAAGGAAGGTATCGATTTGGGGGTACAGGTCCCTGTGCCTCCTTTCAATTCAGGATTTTCTCCTTATGATTTCTCTAAGAAAGAGCTGACTTAATTGCTATTTAAAGTTCCAACCAATTATTTGATCAATATTTTATCCAGTTGAAATTTATCTGCAATAAGGTACTCTGCCATCACAAGAAGTGAGGGGGAGACTTGCTCCATCTCTCTTACCCAGAGTTATCTCATCATTTATTTTATAAATTATTCAGTAAATATTTATTGGACATCCTCCACATTCCAGGCACTATTCTATGATAGATACAATGAATAGTGAATAAGGCCAAAAGACAACTCTGAATGATGTTTGCATCAATAAAATTAAAATAACTGCACCGCCTTCATTGAGATTAAATTAGATAATGAATGTAGCATGCACAACACAATGCTTGGGGCATAGTACGTGTGAAATACATTTTCGTTATTAGCTATGCCTTCCATACCTTAGACATCTTCATCGGTGTTCCCTTTTCATCTTCTGTACATTAGCACTAAATAAAGGGAAATAAAAAAAGAGGAAGATATTTTTAATCTGGCAGCATTTGTAGTTCATAAGTGATCAAAGCAATAAGACACATCTGAAATTCAACTAGTAACAAATGATCAGCTATAAGACCTCTTTTCCCGAAGATATTTTTAATCTGGCAGCATTTGTAGTTCATAAATGATCAAAGCAATAAGACACATCTGAATTCAACTCGTAACAAATGATCAGCTATAAGACCTCTTTTCCTACCTCCCCCAACTCTGCAGAAAAATGTGGAAGGTTGAACCGTGTCTCTGATTTCACTGGGCATAGGGCTATTGAATGATGACAAATTAAGAAACGGAAACCGAATGGGGTCATTCCTCTGGCCCCTCCAACAGGAAGTTAGCAACATGTTCCTCTGATGCTGACTTGCCTTTACTAGATCCCAGGCTTCCCTCCTTTATCACCTCAGCCTACACTGCTTGAAGCTTCTTAGCAGCAAGCCTGACCCCTGGGCACCTCTGCTTTATGTTAGAATATAACTGCCAAGCTGAAGTCTGTGGCCCTGTAAACTCTAGGATCATCAACGGCTGCAATTCAAAAGGGCTTTCCTCGCCTGCCTGTGCTGGGGCTTCCCTCTCCCAGCAGCCGCAGCGGGTCCCCAGGAGGAAATGTGTCAGAACAGAGGTTTTGCAGGCTAAAAATACATGACCAGGTTTTCAAAATAGCTGTCACAAAGCATTCCACAGCAACCTGTTTTGTCCTTCGGAATCACCTAGGAGCAAAACATACACTCCTGTCACTCTTTTCTTGCCTCCTGCTCGCACACAGAAATCAAATCCTTTGAATCAAATTTCTGAGCTCTGAAACACACTACTAGCATAACAATGTTAAAGGGACACCTTGAGAGGTTATCTACCAGACATTAGCAAGCCATTTTCCAAAATTACACACCGCAGATACTCTAGACAGGACATCACATTGGCATTCACTTCCCCTACATTTGTAAATGGTCTCCTTTCAACCAGCATCTATTACTCACCACATCATGGGGCCAAAAAAGACATAATTACAGTCTGCTGCTTCTCCAGAGAAAGGTTCCCAGGAAAGAAAAAAATAAAATGAAAAAGCTGAAATTCTTTTAGACCACACAAAATCTGAGGAAATTCTCCACTGCCATTAGAAGTGACACACTGCTGAGCTAAAAATATCTATTTGGGACGATGAATGTTACTACTTATGATCTGATTCAAAAGGCAACAGAATGAACCATGTTCAGGATGGCCAACACCCAGAGACTAGACAGGGCCTGGGTGTGGATCCGAGGCTCAGGGAGGTTAGCAGAGGTGAGCAGTTAGAGGACAAGGCCAGTGGAGTAGAATACTCTCTAAGTTCCCTGACAGCAAGGACTGTGCCCTGACCGTGCCACCTCCCTGACATTAGTACAATGCTTATAGCAGGGTCCCTAATATACAGTTGTTGCATGAAGAATGAATGAATGGTGGCAAGGACCGGTGCCTGGGAGATGAGTGGATTATAATACCTAAAGCAACAGTTTCTCAGGAGGGCAATGTGAAGAAAAACACTGTTACTTCAGTTACATTGGACATAATATTCTCTATTACAACACTTCTGACACCACTGATGTAAAGGAACAGAGTAGAAAATTTAGGGAGATCCTAAAAATTAAGGAGGGCTGACAGCAGGTCCAGGCAGGGTAGCTGAGGTTTAGGGACAAATTCTAGTCTCTAGGAAAAAAACAAACTTGAGAACCATGTCCATCAGTTGCCAGGAACTTAACCCAAAGTGGCTTAAGCAATGAAAGATAATCTATTAGAATAGTACCTAAAGCCCAGAGATATTAGCTTCAGGTAAGGTGGGAGCTAGGAGCTCAAACAATGCTATCGAGACTCAGTTTCTCTCTGTTGCTAGACTCTGCTTTCCTGCATGATGGCTCCTCCTCGTGGAGGCAAAGTTTTCACAACGCCAGGTCTGCATCCTACCAGCTCGGAAACCAACCCTGACAGGAAGAGAGCAGCTCACAATTCAGTCTCTTCCAAGCATGTCAAACTCGTGTCTGGCGGGCTGCATGCCTCATTTAACATGCGAGTTTGACATGCTTGCGACCAACATGGGTCATGTGCCCATCTCTGACTAATAAGAGTTAGGGAATGAATCAGTTGTAGAACACACGAGTGGTCAGGTCTGAGTCACGTGCCCACTCCTGATCTGGGAGCAAGGAATAGACCATTCCATGCAAAATATATGAATTAACCTTGCAGGGTAGGGGGAGATAGAATGGCTACCTAAAGAAACGCAAGATGATCATGCCAGAAAAGGGTGGCAGGAAGCACTTAGCAGAAAAAAAATGAACAGTATAAGTTAGCAGTCCAAACCTGGACAAACTAAGACCCAGAAACCAAAACAAGGGCTCCTGTACCAGCATAGAGACCCCAGTGCCGGCCTCAGGGTTCAAGCTGCTCAGATGGGATCCTATTTATAACTATTTCTCTGAAACTTTCTCTCCCAGATCTGCAAGTACTTATTAAACATGAAGAGGTTTATGCATTCAAATAGCAACATTTAATCTTTCCCCCTGCCTGGCTCTTTGCATACCTTTGCTTTCAGTCTGCCCTTTCTGGAGAGCCCCTTGGGTAAATTCAGACTTGGAACAGCTCCTCCCAGCTTGATTACAGACACTTTCTGTTTTCTGTTGCTCATAGACACTGACCTCTGGGTCACAGAGCTCCATCTGCTAACTGCCAACGCCAGGCAGAGGGAAGGAAGTGGGGACTTGAAATATCTTGCCTTGGAGGTGGGAGAAGAAGACTTCTTCCTGACTTAGCTAGTGAGCAATTTATGTCCAGAAACAGAATGATGACCCCCTAATAATGTTTACAAATTGTGGACGCCCTGATGCAACCATGAGGGCTATGTTCACGTGTCTAAATGCTGGTCCCTTTAATAAATCTTACTAAACATTTCTCTACAGACTCTATCTTGTCACCTCAGTCTTAAAAGGCATGTGATATGGGATATGAGAAGACCAGCCTTTTAATCTTATTGTATGACAACCTGCAGGAGTCCATGTGGAAATGCAGACGTTTAAGGTTATTTACAGAGCAGTTCCCTGAGGACAGCCGCTTTTGTATGGTTAAGGCAACTGCTGCCTGTAGAGGGACAAGCCCTGCTGACAACAGTCTGGATTAGAGTCTGCTCTGGAGACCAGATTCTTGGATCCTCACAGTCTATTAAGATCAATATCTGTGATAAGACCTGAAAGAGATTTTTTTAAATGTATATCTTCTTTATAATTATATTCTCATTAATTTTAGAGAGGAAGGGAGAGGGAGAGAATGATAGAAACATCAATGATGAGCAAGAATCATTGATTGGCTTCCTCCTGCACATCCCACACTGAGGATCAAGCCCGCAACACAGGCATGTGCCCTAACTGGGAACTGAACCATGACCTGCTGGTTCATAGGTCGATATTCAATCACTGAGCCATGCTGGACAGGCAAATGTATGTATTCTTAAATGACAAAAATGGAGTTATTAATTTACAAGCATAAGAATAGTCAGTGCGCCCTAACCGGTTTGGCTCAGTGGATAGAGCGTCGGCCTGTGGACTCAAGGGTCCCGGGTTCGATTCTGGTCAAGGGCATGTACCTTGGTTGTGGGCACATCCCCAGTAGGGGGTGTGCAAGAGGCAGCTGATTGATGTTTCTCTCTCATCGATGTTTCTAACTCTCTATCCCTCTCCCTTCCTATCTGTAAAAAATCAATAAAATATATATTTTAAAAAAAAAAGAATAGTCAGTGGATTCAGATACCAGTCCAGGTTGTTCCTTTATTAGGAACCTGATGACACACTGACCTTTTGTTGTGATCACTTTCTGGTTTGGGTTCCTCTTCCCTTTACAAGCCTGCTGACCCTCTTTAGCATATGCAGTGTAGCCTCGCCCTGCTCTGCTCTGCACTAGTCACTGCATGGCGATGCACTGCAAAGAGTTCAGATCTGTGAAGCTCGCAAACCTCATTTTGCATCTTTGGTCTGCCTCTTTCAAGTTTGCAACCTGGAGCTCATTTCACAGCTATTTTCTAGTCACTGAAATGTGGACACACTTATTTCACAGTGTTGTGCTGAGGTTTACCTGTGAGGCAACTGATTGATTTAACAAACATATATTGAGCACTTCCTATCGACTCTATGCTTAGAGTTGAGGATACATGTGTAAACAATCTGTTTCTGGAACACAACACAGAATATAATGGCTGTATAATAAATGCATGAGCTGTGAGCCATGGGAGCATAAAAACAGCACCTCTAATCAGAAACCACACTCTGTGGGCCCTTCATTTCTGCTCTGATGCTAATTTGGCCACAGCTAGGTAAACGCAGGAATGGAGGGGGGTAATCTTAGATGCCATGCTCCAGACAGACATGACCTCACAGGTATAGGACTCCACTGGTGCCCAGAGAACTGGCTAATAATATGGGCTATATGTTCTTGGGGATTCAGCTGGTAAACGAATCAGAAAGGACCATCACACAAGGGTCAAAAGGTTGATTACGTATTTCTTTTCTCATCTAGATCTTAGTTTCAAGGTTGTCACAAATGATTCTTCACATATGAAAGGGATTTATAACTACTGCATTCATGATTCTCTGAAAGGCATAGGAGATAGAAACTGAGCTGTGAACATAACCTCACTTTGCCCTTTACCAGCCATTCCCTTCCTACTCTTTGATTTCACACCATGACCATCTTTGATATTGTAATGGTTATGCTTATTATTATCCTTGTCACTTATTTTCTTAAGGAATAAGTATTAATCTTTGGCTTTCTTGCCTTAAAATAACAACTCTTTGCCATGTGTTTAATAAGCACCAAATTAAACTTAGGGAGGGATTAAGACAAAACGCATTTTTTTTGGAAATTACATGTTTAAGAATCCTTAGGTAAACTCAGAGTATAGGAAACTCTGAAGCTAATCCACATAAAGCCAAATCCTTAAATCGACCACAGCTGAAGCTCCAGCAGAATGGTTTTTATAAGCAGTACAAAACTCAGCTCACTACGATTAAGGGCTCAAAGCTGTTTGTCAGTGTGCTAGATGAAGGTGTGCAAGCTTCTGCGGTTCTAACCAGAAATTTAGAAACAGGTACTAACAAGGTCTGTGTCTTTTATATCTAGTCCTGAATGGAAATAAGTGTGACATCACTCTATTCACCTATTATTCACTCTACTCTACTAGTACTTACTTATATTCAACTCCAGTACACTGTATGTGCCACCTATCCACCCCAAACATTGCTACACTGTCAACTACTAGTAAAGTACAAATGGTGAGTTTTAAACATGTCAGAATGCCATCAAAAATCTTCATGAGTCATTAATTTTATTTGGGTCCTCTGAGACAAGGCCTCAATTGTAGGAAGTCTATTTAGGACATGAAGGAAATACCACACAGGGAATAGGGAAGCTGTAGGATGAGGGGAAGGCAGCCAATAAAAGCATGATAGAAGCAGCTACCACAAGGGGCAACAGAGTGAAGAAGCTCTGGGAAGTGGCATAAATTCATACCAAAGAATTTTCCCACCCTAAGTGTTGTGGGTTGGATTATGTCCCTCAAAAAGATGCATTTAAGTCCCATTTCCCAGTACCTGAGACTGTGACCTTATTTGGAAACAGGGTCATTGCAGATATAAATAGTTAAGCAAAGATGTGGTCATCCTGGAATGGTGTGGGCCCTCAATTCAATATGACTGGTATCATTCTAAGAAGACGATGTGAACATCTGAAGAAAGAATGCATGAAAAGATTGGAGTTATATAGCTGGGGCCAAGGAACACCAAAGATTGATGAAACCAGCAGAACCTAGAAGAGGAAGAGTTGATGCTACTCATAGATGCCGAGGGACCATAACTCTGCTAACATCCTGATGTTGAACTTCTAGTCTTCAGAACTATAAAAGAATAAAATTCCAGCCCTAACTGGTTTGGCTTAGCAGATAGAGCATTGGCCTGCAGACTTATATTCAACTCCATTACACTGTATGTGCCAACTATCCACCCAAAACATTGCTACACTGTCAACTACTAGTAAAGTCCAAATGATGAGTTTTAAATATGTCAAAATGCCATCAAAAATCTTCATGAGTCATTAATTTTGTTTGGGTCCTCTGACCCAATTCCAGAAAAGGGCATGTACCTCGGCTGCAGGTTTGATCCCTGGCCCCAGGTCTTGGCATGTGTGGCAGGAGGCGACCAATACATATGTCTCTCTCACATCGATGTTTCTCTCTTTCCCTCTCCCTCTCTCTCTTCCTCTCCCTAAAAACCATTGGAAAAATATCCTCTGGTGAGGATTAACAACAACAACAAAAAAATTAAATTCTGCTGTTGCTATGGAAGTCCTAGGAAACTAACATACTAAATGAAGGATCTGGGTGGGGCATTTATATACTACTCTATGTCATTGGAAGGATCTTGGGTATTTAAATACTATTTGCCCAACCAGTGACTGATGAGTATTAAATCCACAGTACTTCTTGACTTTCATGGACAGGCAGAGCAACCTTTCAAAGTTCCAGAAAAGTCTTTAGGTACAGAGATACAGATATTGGTAGTTGAAAGTCCACTGAGCATACTGAAATGGTCTAAGGTATATGGGCAGGGTCCCACTCCCTCATCACCTGTAAGATAAAGTCCAACTTTCTAGGCTGGTGTCAGGAGAAGAGGACAGAAGGACTAGGTGCACTGTTGCTGGTTTGAAGATTGAGGAGGCAGCTGCCTCTAGAAGCAGTGAGTGGCTCCTGACATGCCTTCCTCCAGAGGGGAAACAGATTCTGCCAACAATCAGAATGGGCTTAGAAATACATTCTTCCCCCAAGCCTACAGATAAGTGCCAGCTAGCCAACACCTTGTCTTTGGCCTTTTGAGGCCTATTAATTGGCTGCTGAATTTCAGTGTGGTTTTTAATGCACTATAGATCATTCAAACAGGCCTTTTATGCCCTTTGTTTAAATGTGAAATGCTTCCCTAGATTAGGCATGCTGTAGACATTATCTTTAACCCAACAATAACCTTGAAAAGTGAGTCTAACTTACATGCATACCCCATGGATACAGGCAATAAGGTTGGGGGGGAGGGGGTTAAGGAAATGGGAGGAGGGACAAGGGATGGAAGATATCTGTAATACTATCAACAATAAAAAAAAATTTTGAGTCTTGTATAATTATCCCCATTTTATAGATAAGGAAACTGAGTCTGACAGTGGTTGAGTAATCCATATGTATTTACCACTAATGCCCCTATTATTTCTACTCCTGCCTTTGAATGACAAAACACTCAAATCTTTGCTTTTATAGGAGCATTTCCCAGTTTGTGCCATGTAAAGAAATTCTGGGGAAACCATGGACAGGGACTCAGTTTCTTTCCAACTTGGGAAGGGCAGTGTCACTGCTATAGGGCTTGGATAGGCATATGCCCAAAAGCATCCTGACACCTCTCCAGGAAATCAGTGGGGAGCAGATGGCCTATAGGGAAGCAAGGGTCCCCCACTGCTCACCATATGTCAATGGTGACAGGTCAGCATTTGTCTAAGAGGTAAGCATTCTCAGAGTTGTCACCTGGGAGCATATGGCCATTGTGATAGAAGAAAATGCCCACTAGCATGTCAGGTGTTAAATGCCAGTTGCCAAAACTATATATTGCTTCTGACATCTTGTAATCTCTGGAGGAAGGTGAAGAGGCATCTTTTCCCCTACCAGTGGTCGGCAAACTCATTAGTCAACAGAGCCAAATATCAACAGTACAACGATTGAAATTTCTTTTGAGATCCAAATTTTTTAAACTTAAACTATATAGGTAGGTACATTGTTATTAACTTAATTAGGGTACTCCTAAGGCTTAGGAAGAGCCACACTCAAGGGGCCAAAGAGCCGCATGTGGCTCACGAGCCGCAGTTTGCCGACCACGGCTAGGCAACTGGTAGAACCACTCAGTTACACTCAACAAGCTGTAACAACTACATACAGGCAAAATGCCTAGCCCTACAGTACTGAGATTATTCCATGCTCTTAAAACTATGGCCCCAAATTATAATTAAGGCAATAAAATAGTATCATCCAGACAACTAAATAGAAAAATGGGCAAAGAATTACAACACACACTTCACAAAAACAGGTATTGAAAGTGCTCAACTTCATTAGACATCAGGGAAATGCAAGTCGAAACTCCAATGAGATTACACTGACAAGTAACCAAAATGGTTAAAATGAAAAAGATCAACCATATCATTTGTTGACAAACATGGGAATTGACTGGAATTTCAAATCCTGTTGCTAGAAGAAGTATAAATTGGTAATTTAAGAAAATCTTGATCAGTATTTACTAAAGTTGAATATATCCTTACATATATGACCTACTGATTCCACAGTCAGGTATACCCAATAGAAATTTGTGCATATGTTCACCAAAAGCTGTGTGAAGGAGTGTTCCTATATACATGGCTTTTAATGTGGTGCTTGAAAATCAATACTCCACATAGGGCACTCAATCCAAAGCTTCCAGGTAGCTGTTACACTGTAACATGTTCTCTGTAGTGTGGTATACTGAGGGCTCCAGATTTGAGTCAGGCAGATAGGGATTAGAATCTGGGCTCATTATGCTGATAAGGAGACTAAAATGGCAGTGTTCAGGATCAACAGGTCACCCTCTGATTAGGATGAAAGAATCCTAGCAGGGATGCTCTTTGTTGGTCCAAAACTCAAGTTGCAAGAAATTTCATGACTGAGAATCAGAGACAAGTTTTAAGTATTAGTTACATTGGGGGGGGGGGGGGATCAGAAAAACAGTTGTAGAATACAAGAAAAAATATACAAAGAAGTAAATAATTATGAGCATTGCGGTTAGTTCCCAATATCTGTTCTAAACCCCAATCCCAACTCCAGTGCAGTATCTGATGGGGCAAATCAATAACAGAAATCCCAATGCCTTTGTCAAAGGTAATTTACCAGGTAAACCAAATAAATATTTTTTTTAATTTCAGCTTTAATGAGGTATAATTGACAAAACTGAAAGATATTTAGTGATGATTCGATATATGTATACCTTGTTCATTAATGTATTCATCACCTCACATATTTGTCTCTCTCTCCCTTTTTCTTCCTATTTTTTGGTGGGAACGTTTATGCTCCACCCTCTTACCAAATTTCAATTATACAATATAGTGCAATCAACTACAGTCACCATGTTTTGCATATGTGTCTCATAGCTGAGAGTCTGACCCTCTGCCAACCTCTCCCTATTTCCCCTACACCCTAACCCCTGGAAAACCACTTTTCTACTCTCTTTCTGTTTGATTTTTTTTAAGATTCCATATGTAAGTGATACCATGCAGTATTTATCTTTGTCTTATTTCACTTAGCATGACGTCCTCAAATTTCATTAATTTTGTTGTAAATGAAATGATTTTCTTCTTCCTCATGGCTGAATAATATTCCAGTGTATGTATACACCACATTTTCTTTATTCATCCTTTGATATTTTCAAATCTTGATGATTATATTTAAGGATGATATTTTCACCCTTAAGTTATTTTCAAATCTTGTCTATTGCCTACTAAATATTTACTTATCTTAGACACAAAAATTTCCTTTGGGGAAGTCCAGTCTGCACAGTACTCAGCAATTTTGCTTAGTAATCGTGGAAAACTACTTTCCCAGCTGCTATCTTGTGACCATAAGGGGTCAGAAAGTTAACAAACTGTAGAGAATCACAAAGAAAGAAAGTAGGACCCTGAATAAATCATGCCTGAGACCTGCTCATTTCTGGACTTCTTGGTAATATGACCCAATAAATCTCTTCTGTTGTTGAAGCCATTTGACTTCCATTTTCTTTCACTTACAACCAAAGCTTCTAAGTGACACGATATCAAATGGACTGAATGCATGAAGAAGCCAAAGGGTTAGGGAGTTTTGGGCACTGAGACAGAGGATTGAATGCATCTGAAAATAATCCAATTTAAAGAATCCAGGAGACAAAGAAAAAATTCAGTGCTGGAAACTGGAAGATAATTGCTTAATTACAGTTTGGGGACAGCACTTGTAAAGGGGAACATTTCACCCCAATGGGACTGCCAAAAAGAAAATTAATTACTCATTGTTCTCGAATTGGTAAAAGCTGAAATTCCTTGTCTAAGGTTCTCTGTGATAGTTCCATAATATTTTGTTAACTTGCTTATTTATATATTTTTTAAAGGCAGGGGTTTTTCTAGGAGCCTTGGAGGAAATGAATAAGGATAACAAGACGAAGAGTTGGTAGTTTAATGAAAAAGCAAAAACATGTATTTTATGTTTTCATATACATTCTGGATATGGCAGAATCTTATAATTACAACACTTTTTTAATTTACCTTTATTGTTGAAAGTATTTTTTAATGTTAATGCCTGAACTTCTACATAAAATAATACAACACAAATTGCTAAACAGAGCTCTCGACTTCAGCCTTCTTTCTTCCTATTTAGAACTTGGGTCGATCTTTGCACTTTTTTCCTCCCTCAGCCATAGCTCTCCCTCATATGACACCAATTAGGATTCCATTTGCTTGCCCAGATTAAATTATTCAGTGATAAGAGGGCTTTTTGATTTGTGTATTAAAATTACACCTACTCAGGTTGCTTTTAATTTGCAATTCAATACTAAATTATTTATTTCCCCTTATTTGGGTTCCTGAGTCAATGACTGCATAAAGAAAACAGCTCTTAAATTCACACAAATACACTTGTTCAGAACTCACTAGATATTTAGTGTTTAGGAAAAACCATGACCAGATTCTAGAGCAGTGGTTCCCAACCTTTTTTTGGCCGTGCCCCACCTAAGCATCTCTAAAATCCTGATGACCCCCCTCCCTGTGACATCTAATTCTTATTATTCAAAAAGTGAACTCCTATGCATGTGGAGGAAGCCTAAAAGGCCATTAACTTGGTCTAAACAAGCTTCCAAAGAACATGGCGTCCATGAAAGAGAAAAATAAAAGAACAAAAGGACAGTTGAAGTACCTGAGGAAGAATTCACTAGGAAATTGTTTAAAAAAATAATATGAAGTAAAATGGGAAAAAAAGCAAATAAAGTTTCAAAACATATAATAGAGAACTGAAATGCATAATACATCACAATATATATTTATATACTGTATATGAGGCCCCTAGAACCGTAAGTAATGCAAAAAAATGCACTGTTAATAACTCATTCTCGAATTGCCCCCCCCCTTAAAAATCAAATTGTCCCCCTGTGGAGCATGTGCCCCACGTTGGGAACCACTGATCTAGAGTGAATAGAACTGCCATGGAATTGTGGTACATGAAAGGTAAAAACACTGAAGGAATTACTGCATTTCATTAATTCAAAGATGCACATTTTTTTTCTCATTATAGATCTCAGAAATTGAGCTGCATCTTACAATCAGCTGCCAAGTTACTCTTATGAGATAGTTCTGATTGCCTGCATAGGTGTGAACTGCAACATAGATCACTGGTACATCACTGGTACTTCAGCAGGTTATGTGAATTGTTGGTCCTTCATAGGTTGGGTGGCTTAAAAAACAAAAATTTATTTTCTACAGTTTTGGAGACTAGAAGTCCAAGATCAAGGTGCCAGCACAGATGGTTTCTTCTGACACCTCTCTCATTGGCTTGCAGATGGCCATCTACTCTCTGGGTCCTTACATGGTCTTCCTCTGCACAAGCACCCGAATGTGTCTCTCAGTCTCCAAATTTCCTCTTCTTATCCTAGTAAAGCTATGTTTGATTATGGCCCACCCTAATGGCCTTACTGTATGTTAATCATCCCTTTAAAGAGCCTATCTCCAAAAATAGTCACATTCTGAGGTACTGAGGGCTGGGTTTTCAACATATGAGGTTGGGTGTAGGGGACACATAATTCAGCCCATATCATAGGCTGTTGTCTGAAAACCTTCAGTAGACATCTTCCAGTAAGACTATGAAAGTGTGGCATCAAAGCTTGCAGAATGGGTGTCTGCAACCAACGGGGGAAATGCAAGAGACAATAGCAAAGCACTCTAAGAAAGGCTGCTTTGCAACACCTGGATGGCACAGAGGGCAATAATCTGTGGGAAAATTCCAAGGTGTTGAAGCTTTGTGCTGTGGTTATCGGTTTTTCTTTCTTGGGGATACATACAAAGAGCTATCTTTCAATCAGTGGCATCTGTGCAGATGATCAACCTATTCTTCTCAGCATCAAACGCACTCTTAGATACTCTGTGATGCCTGAGGTAGGTAGGGTGTGGGAACCACAGATCCCACATTCCCCTGATCCATGATTTCCTGGAAGGTTCTGCCAATGGCAACCTGACAGGGAGACTGGGAGCTGGAAAGAGAGGAGAAATGATGTATCTTTCCAATTACCATCAGCATTGCTCCAATAACAGAGGACAGTGTAGCTTCCGCCACCCGATTCTTTTGGCAGCTCCAGAACCAGCTACTGAGCAGCCCCCTGGGGTGATGACCAGCCATGCCCACATCAGCCACTCTGTAGCCCCTCAGAGGGTCAAGCACCAGTCACACAGGGCCAAGCTCCTGGTTTGGTGAACCTACCTTTTTATATTCCCTTCCGTGGGAGCCACTTACTGCAATCTCTAGGTAACTTCAGCATCCACTTCTTACACTTTTAGCCGTCTACTCCTGCATAGCCAGTTCCTGTAGCAAACTGCCTCCATTAGAAATCCCTGGCAAGTTTCATCTTTCCCTATACAGGTCCTCACTAATGTAATGCCTTACATTAGGTGAAATAAAGTACCATGAAACACTTAAGTACATCTAAATATTCTGTTTATTTATAGGGTTTATATAGATCACTTTATATAGACACTGCGCCTCAATTATCCACTTCTTCTTTTTGGAGTTTATTTTCTGTATACTCTTCATTCTACAGTTTCACAATACCAGATTAACTGGCTTTATATTGCCTTTAGAGCTTCTGGCACTCGCATGCACTCACATTGACGTGAAGGGGAACTCAGGTTTACCTGAATCGTCTGGATTGGAATTTAGTTTAACTGAAGTAACACCCCTACTTAATCTTTACTTGTATATGTAGTCTCTCATAATGCCATTTCCATTATGTGGCCTTTAGCTGGTTTTTCCTTTTTTTTTTTTTTTGCAATTTATATATCTTCAGAGAAGATTTGTATCACCCATTATTCAAGTAATTATCAGTTTCTAACAGATATGTTAATTTTCTTAATTAAACTTGGCTAACAAATAATTACTTTAAAATGCAACCATTTTTTTCCTAGTTCAATTAATTAACTGTTTCTTATTTTACCCCAGACTAAAAAGTAAATTGTGCATAAAACAACACTTCTAATTTTACTACTGTCATCTTAGGTTTATGGTTCCAAGTTACAAAGAAAAATAATATTTTGGAATACTGTTATTTATTAAGAATAGCATAACCAGTTTGTATCTTAAGGCAGATTATAAAAAGAAACCATAAAAGAGAAATGACTTTGGAAGTTTCAGAAAAAGAAAATACAGGCTTTCAGAGACACCTCAAATTATTTCGTGAAGGTGAAATTTGTTAGAGTGAATATGGAAATTTTTTAAAGCTCATCATGCTGTCTCACTTATTTTCTGCCTTGAAATTGAATACTGCTGCAGTTCAAATAAATTGTCACTCTTTTCAAATATTTCTATATGAACAAAAAGCTATTTCTTTTCTCATTGTCCTAAACAAGTAATCTTTTCCTTTGTAATCCTTCTCAAAGAAACCTATTTTATTCAATTGCACAGATACCATTCTAATCTGGGCCTTTCATTCCTGATCTATGAATGAACATAATCTTCTCCACACTGGGCTCCCTGCCCCCACTCTCCTCCTGAATCCAGTCCAACACTATTGTGGGCAGTGGTCAAGAGCACAGACTATCTGGGTTCAAATCTTGGCTCCAGCTGAATGACCCTCAGGCATGTTACCGTACCCTTCTATTCCTCAATTTTAAACATTCAAGACAGGATTTTCCTGGTCAGAGCTGGTGAAACCCTGAGGGATCCTATACCTCAGAGTGTTATTGGGAGATTTAAATGAGTTAATATATAAAAACACTGAGAACAGTACTTGAAACTTGATACATATTAGTGATTATTAAACACTATTATATATGGTTGTTCCTCTAAATAATAAACAATCCCCTTAGTTTTACTCTTTTGTGGATACAATTAAATTCACATTAATATTAATATTTAAATTCTACAAGGGTAGTTACTTCACCTGTGGGATTCAGAACCCCCAAAAGATCCTCCTCTGTGACATTTCTATAGTCCCCAATCATAGACAAGTTTGTAAAATTCATAATTCATAATATGGCACAATCCCTGACATCTATATTGGATTAGTTCCCTAGGGCTGCCATAACAAAGAACAACAAATTAAGTGGCTCAAAACAACAGAAATGGATGCCCTCACAGTTCTGGAAGCTGGGAGTCTAAAATCAAGTTGTCAGCAGGGCCACGTTCCCTCTCAAGGCTCTGGGGAAGAGCCTTTCCTTGCCACTTCCTAGCTATTGGAAGTCACTAGCAATCTTTAGTGGCAATCCTTAGCGCCCACTGGTCTACATGCTGCATTACCCAATTTCTGCCTTCGTCACAAAGCCTTCTTTCTTGTCTTTGTCTCCAAATCTCCCTCTACTTACAAGGACATCAGTCATTGAATTAGGGCCTATGTAATCTTAACCTGATGATATCTGCAATAACTCTTTTAAAATAAGGTCACATTCAAAGGTACCTGGGTTAGGACTCCAACATATCTTTTGTGGGAATACAATTTGACCCACAATATATATATATCATTTTAGGCATACATCTTACCAGTGTGATTCTAGTTAATTGTCATAAAACTAGTGGCCCTGGGCACGAATCCATGCACGAGTAGCTCCCTGCGGCTTGCCTCAGCTGGCCACCCCGCCCACCACCGCTTGTAGCTCTCCACTGCTCATAGCTCACTGCCCCGCCTTCCTGCTGATCGGTCATTACTGTGTCACGGCATAATGGCCATTTGCATATTACCTCTTTATTATATAGAATGTGGAAGCTAAAGTTAGAGATATTAAGGGCCCTATCCAAAGTGCAACATACAGGTAATATATTAAAAATATGAATTCAGGTTTTCTGGATCCCAGACCAATTCTCTTTATACCATTGAAACCTTGAATTCAGTGAGAATACTGATCTTAGTACTTAAGGAGGGTTAAGTTCTTGAGTATTCTACCAAACCCTATACTGCATTTTCAGATTCAATCAAGCAGCCAAATGAAGGTCTAGAAGAGTGGTTCTCAACCTTCTGGCCCTTTAAATACAGTTCCTCATGTTGTGGTGACGCCCAACCATAAAATTATTTTCGTTGCTACTTCATACCTGTAATGTTGCTACTGTTATGAGTCATAATGTAAATATCTTATATGCAGGATGGTCTTAGGCGACCCCTGTGAAAGGGTCGTTCTACCACCAACGGGGTCGCGACCCACAGGTTGAGAACTGCTGGTCTAGAAGGTCAACATATCTGGTCTGAGTTAGCTGTGCTTGCATAGCAACCATAACCTCGATAACATACAATAGGAATTTATTGTTCATTCATCTGGAGTCACCTGGAAGTTATCTATGCAGATTTGCTGTCTATGGGTAGGATCACTCACATGGGTTTCACTGGCTCTTGACTGATCTAGGCTAGACTCAACTGATTTAGCCCACCACTACTCCACACGTCCTTCATCCTTCCCCTGAGACAAGCAAGCTATCCTGGACTTGTTTTCAGGGTGATAGCAGAATTTCAAGAGAGAAGATAAGCCCCAAAGTGCAAGCCCAAGCCAAGCCTCTTCTACTTGCACCGATGCTAGTATCACATTGGCCAAAGCAAGTTCCCAGTTATCAAGGGGCAGGGTTGGTCAGCAGCCCACATTGGGAGGGAATCCAAACAACATGACAAAGGGCATGGATAGAGGAGAGTGGGAAGAACTGGAGACCTTCATTGCAATTTACTTTGCTACCTTAGGATGGCCGGGGTGAATCGTTTCCTCTTCCCAACGAACATCACGACCATAGTGCCACTGAATACCTGAAGTTCACTGCCTCACCTCTTCACCCAATAAGTGTTCTTCCTGCAGTCCCTCAATAAATTTTGAAACTTCTGGTAATTCTGTGGCTGGCTTTCACATATGGCTTGAGTGTATTCAAAATGAAAGGGTCATCATTTTAGAAATATGGAAGTACTTGTAGAATAGAGAAACACATAAAATTGTTTACTGCAGCAGACGGAATCATTTACATTGAATCGTATTTCTCTCTCCTCCAGTTCCAATATTCTTCTTCATATTTCAGCAGAAGGTTAAATTTTTCATTTTGACACTGTGATTCAACTTCCTCTTCAATAGCTTTTATCAAAACAGCATATTTTTAAAACCTCAGTAAAAGATTCTTTTGTTCTTTACTGACAAAAATATCAGACATTAACCATACTCCAACTAGAGCATTCATATGCTGTTTTTCTCAGTAAACATATTTTTCTAGATTTCTCTTTTTTGAATTTAGACTCACAATTACATTTGTAAGTTCTGTAATATAGTTGTTCTTTAATGAGTGTTTGTCAAAGAAATAAATGAGTAAGTTAGCACAGCCCTAAGCAACCATTAATTCTCAACCTATAGAGGAAAAGTGATGTTGGTCATGAAATTTGTAAACAAAATTATTTCCACCCCAACTGCAACAACCTGAAGAAATGCATGGTTTAATGATATTAAACTTCTGGTAATTCTGTGGCTGGCTTTCACATATGGCTTGAGTGTATTCAAAATGAAAGGGTCATCATTTTAGAAATATGGAAGTACTTGTAGAATAGAGAAACACATAAAATTGTTTACTGCAGCAGACGGAATCATTTACATTGAATCGTATTTCTCTCTCCTCCAGTTCCAATATTCTTCTTCATATTTCAGCAGAAGGTTAAATTTTTCATTTTGACACTGTGATTCAACTTCCTCTTCAATAGCTTTTATCAAAACAGCATATTTTTAAAACCTCAGTAAAAGATTCTTTTGTTCTTTACTGACAAAAATATCAGACATTAACCATACTCCAACTAGTGCATTCATATGCTGTTTTTCTCAGTAACCATATTTTTCTAGATTTCTCTCTTTTGAATTTAGATTCACAATTACATTTGTAAGTTCTGTAATGTAGTTGTTCTTTAATGCGTGTTTGTCAAATAAATAAATGAGTAAGTTAGCACAGCCCTAACCAACGATTAATTCTCAACCTATAGAGGAAAAGTGATGTTGGTCATGAAATTTGTAAACAAAATTATTTCCACCCCAACTGCAGCAACCTAAAGAAATGCATGGTTTAATGATATTAAACAGGACTTGTCATTTCATCTTTATTTGGCTCAATAAAATAATAAGATTTAGCTCTGCTCCCCCTCAAGAAGTTACACCACCAATCTCTTCCACTAACTCAGTATGGCAAGGAACACATACATGGACCAGAGCTCCAGCTAATAAGACTAGTAAAAATATTTAAATTAAAATGTTTTAAAAGACTAGTATGACAAGGCAAGCAGCCATATTTTCAGAGTACCCTTGAGAGTACAGTCTCACTTCTAATACTCATCTAATTATACATTCCTTTTGACATTCTAATATTTGCCAAGCTGTATACTAGGCACCAAGTCTAAAATGGCAAGAAAAAATTATGTTTAAAAAAAGAGAGGAAAAGTTAAAAGAAAAAGAAGAATAAAAACCAGTCCCTACCCTCTGTTTTCTTATGTATAAGGTGGGGCTGCAAGCTTTCCTTGCCTCTTGAATTATGGAGGGTCAATGAAGCATGTGATGTTTTTAGCATGTGGTAAGATAGACATTCAATAAGATATACGGTAAAATAAATGGAATGATTAGACCAAAGGATGAATGAATGAGCTAAAACCTATTTGACTTTCCTGTTTCCATTAGCTAGAAATGCTACTTCGCCGGGGTCTTTCGTTTTCTAAAACTTCCTTCAATGTCTGTTAACTTAACCTAGAGGAGACATAGTTGGAGACTAAATATCTGTCTTGTCCGTTTAATGCTCTTTATTTGAGGGATCTGAGTATGGATCTTAGTTCACACACAAAAGGAAAACATTATTAGATGAGATCAAAGAGGATGCTCACAAGCATTAATGGTACAAGCTGGCATGTCTAACCCTTGCTCACAGTGATGGAAACACTCTCAAGAAAATCCCGAAGCCAGACCTACTCTGATCTCACCGTTCGTAATGCTACCTGGTGTCTAGAAAGGACCTTTGAGCATTAGCAGCCTTTTCATAACAACCCATGCAAATCTCTCGCAGTGATGTAGTCCCTGTGTTTTATTATGCCCTTGGTCATAAAAATGACTAATTCCGGTCCCAAGAAAGTCTATTCCTATGGCTGGGTTTGGTCATTCTTAAAGTTCCCTTTGACTGTTTTTAGAAGTACAGAACCTATTCTGAAAGAAATTAAATTTCATTCATGTAATAGAGAAACTGCATCCCATTCATTTATCTTTGTCATATAAATGAGCTAGGTTATGATTCCATTCTTCAGGTGGGAGAATTTAGAAAGCGTTTCAAGGCCAAAGCCTCTAAGAGTCTGCAGGCCTCATTTCCTAGGTTCCTGAATCATCTGTGTGTATGTGTAGATGTTAACTTTCCAATTTCAAAAGTGCTAGGGTTTTGTTTGTTTTGATTTTTGAAGAAAATTGACAACTTTATGTTTCAGCCTACAGATTACTGTGGCGTGTGCTGGCTGAGAGCCTGGGCTTTGGCCTTAGATGACCCGAGTTTACATCCTCTCTGCCACTTTCTTGTGCAATGTTGAATGAGTTAATTCACCTCTTGTGCCTCAGTTCTCTGATCTGTAAAATGGAGATAATAATAGTACCTACTTCACAGAGTTATTGAGGCCATCAGTGAGTTGATGCACTTTAGCACCACGCAGAGTAAGTGTACTAGTGTTAGTTATCATCATCATCATCAGCCTCTGTAGATACAGAAACTTTTACACTATTGGAAATTTTTTTTAACTCTATAGGCCACTACTGTGATATTTAATAAAGTATTGCTTCAATGCACCTTTGTTTAAAAAACTTTCCCCCCAAAACCATCTAAATTATAGTTGCAGATTCCCACTGAGAGGATCTACTCGATTATTTATAAACTCCAAAGCAATTCAGAACATTTTTTACACAGCTGTCCCCTCCATCCAAACCTCAAACCGCCAGAAACCAGACTGCATTTTGAACAACACAAAACAAAACAAAGATATTCCAACAACTGCCACTATTTGCTTAGTGGTATCACGGAGAAACTATGAAAACTTTTTGTTTGGTTAAGGCTTTCGGGATCAAAGATGATCTGTGGCTTTCTGAATTTTTCGACCACAATCCCAGGGCTAATAAAAGCACTTTTCTCTGTGGGGATGCTGCCTTGAGCAAGGATTTACAAGCAGCGGGGGGGTTACAGGGCTCCTGTCTCGCTGGGCTCCACCTGAGCTTTGCCCTTTACTAACCGATTTCATTTTTGATAAGCAGGTAAAGGATGCAAAATCCATGCTTTTGGAAAAGCTAAGCCAGCATCTGGGCTGAAGTGTTCTCTTCATATGAGATGATCTCATCGGTTCTTCCCATCGCTTGATATTTGAGATGCTGTGCATCTGAAAGGAGGGGCAGGGGGCCGAGCAGACTGAAAGGAGCAACACTTCCATGGCAGGTCTCCAGAGGAATTATCCAACAACTCTTGCCTGAGGGTCCCGCTCTGCCCTGTGTTTTCTCTTCTTAACCCAGAGTTACCAGCTCTGTCTTAAATTCTGTGAGTGCCCCACGCATCTTTCCAGCCCATTCCTCTTCTTTTCTTAAGTTAATGTACATTTCAGCAAAAATGTAATCTTAAATGTATTCATTGAGCACTTAGTGTAACTCTCACACTGGGCCACGTGCTTTTAACTGCTCATCTCCACAACCTAGTACTGTTATTATCAGCCTATATTTTACAGATGGGAAAACTGAAGCGGAGAGAGATTACGTTACTTTCCTAGTCTCACAGCTCGTTGGTGGAAAAGTTGCGATTTGAATTCAAGTAGACTAGCTCTCATGTGAACTCAGTGAACCCCTATGCTGCGCCCCTTCACAGGTTGCCTCTAGGCAAAAAGCAGTTTTAGCACTTGTTAGGGCTAGAGAGGCAGGTGATATTACAACAATTGAGATGAGAACAATGTAGTTCTGCTTTTTTACCAAGCAGAACTACAAAGATGTTATTTCTACCCATGGACACAGACAATAGTGTGGTGAAGTCCAAAGAGGGGCCTGGGTAGAGGTGGGCAAAGAAGGGGGTGTGGGGGGTGAAGGGGATGGGAGACATCTGCAATAGGGTCAACGATACAAATTTAAATTTTAAAAAAACAACAAGATAAGTGAAAATACCCATGCCCACGGACCTAATTCAGGCAGAAATAAAATGCAGCCAGCTTTGCACGAGCAGAATCATAGAGAGTGTATCTGAAGTAACAGAAGACTCAAAATTCCAATTAGGACAGTGAGAACCAATAGGAAATCTACCTAAGCTGCCTCTTAACCTCCATCTCCACTCTCTGTTCACCGTTCACTCCCAGAGGACACCTCCAGCTTCCTCACAGCTCTCTGTCAGTTTCCTCAACGCTCTTGAGGCTCTGACTCATTTCTACTTTTTCTATTTCTAAGTCTGTCTTTTCTTAATGAATCTCCAGGCTGCCAGGTTACCTCTGAAGGAGGAATGTGACCTCGGAGGAGCTTGGAATGGAATCACCCCAAGGCAGGGCTTGTAAGCAGAGAGAGTAAAAAGCATTCATCGTGATCATAACCATCATTTTTTGTGTCTCCCATGTGTGGGGCACTGTGCCAAGCTCATTACCATGCCACCTCATTTCGTCCACACCCCACCCTGTCAGGTAAAAATGCAGAAGCGAAGAATAAGACAGATTTAGGTAACTGACCCAAAGGTGTATCTGCCAGGATTTTGTTGATTGCAGCTTACAGAAACCTACTCTGGCACAAAGAAGTAGAAAAGGGATTTGCTGGCAGTGTGTGGCTAGCTCCCTGCATTCATAGAGAACCAGAAAACCAGACAAAAACGGGACA
Organism: Myotis brandtii; assembly: GCF_000412655.1. Classification (NCBI taxonomy): domain Eukaryota; kingdom Metazoa; phylum Chordata; class Mammalia; order Chiroptera; family Vespertilionidae; genus Myotis; species Myotis brandtii. The sequence continues at coordinate 623,456 of NW_005353477.1, read as the reverse complement.
ACTCCCAGCATCAGGAATTACTCACACATCTTGTCTGATGTTTCTGTTGGGATAAATGGGCTGTACCAGACTTCTTTGTCAGACTTTACTCCTTTCTCAAGACTCAAATCCTAGTACAGTCATGGTCCTGGCTTGGCTAGGAAAGAGCAATAGACCTACTAGTACATTTGTATTCCCATCAAGAGACGTCACACAGGGGGGATCTCCCCTGCCAAGGGAAACCATGTGCTGGTAGGAAAGAGGGTGAGGAACTAATACAATCTATATCCTTGATATTTCAAAATGGCAGAAACTGAATTCGAACCCAGGTCCCTCTGACAGCAAAACCAAAGCACTTTTCTGGATGTTTGTGGGGGGTGAGACATAGGTTAGGAGGGCTGATAAGAGTTTCTAGGGGCTCAACGTCTTTAACTAAACTAACAAGGAACAGAGGCGAGTGCTGGGCACAGAGGAAGAGTTTGATAAGTTCTTATTGCAGGAGTAAATCAGAAAGATGCATAAGAAAGCCAGGGAAGCTGACGTTCTGATTCCCATTCTCCCTACCTCCTACTCTGTTTGCCATCCTTAAAGCTTATCTGTCTGAACCATGCATTGCTTGAGGGTCTGAGTGGAATTAAAAACCTGAGCTCTTCTTTTCTTTCTTTTCTTTCTGAAAGCAGAAATCATCAGCATGGCTCCCATGGAACTGAACAGCAAGCAGGCTATCTAATCTACCTGGGGCTAGGCCAGTGGTTCTCAAAGTGGGTCGCGCCCCCTTTGGGGGTCGAACGACCCTTTCATAGGGGTCGCCTAAGACCATCAGAAAACACATATATAATTACATATTGTTTTTGTGATTAATCACTATGCTTTAATTATGTTCAATTTGTAACAATGAGAATACATCCTGCATATCAGATATTTACATTACGATTCATAACAGTAGCAAAATTACAGTTATGAAGTAGCAAAGAAAATAATTTCATGGTTGGGGGTCACCACAACATGAGGAACTGTATTAAAAGGTCTCAACCTGAAGGTTGAGAACCACTGGTCTAAGCAGACACACCATCTCCCTTTGTGAGTAATGGGGAGAAAGTAAACCACAACGCCCACATACTGCCACCCTACTTGCAGAAGCAGTTGGGGGTCACCACAACATGAGGAACTGTATTAACACCATCTCCCTTTATGAGTGATGGGGAGAAGGTAAAGCACAGCGCCCACATACTGCCACCCTGCTTGGAGAAGCAACCTGGATGATCTTATAAGAAAGTATCGTATCCTCTCTTCCCAACTCAGAATCTCAGAGCCTACTACAAGAAGCAGCACAAAGGAATGTCCTGTTCTGGTGAAACAGAGAGAAAGGGTCATATGAACGGGAATCAGAAGGAGAGTGCCATTCTCATATCAGATTGCTGTGGAAATGCCTCGGCTCTGGAGATCTAAGAGGGGACTTTTTATTTTCAAAGCACCACTTGTGCTTAATGTAAAAAATAAACACTGGAGGCGCCATACCTTTTCTGTTGACCCCCATTGATCCGGTGACCAGTGGCATTCGCCGGGTCATACATCATTGGAATTGAAACAATTTAATGTTCACTTAGGTTCAAATGAGACTTCAGCTGTGAGATTAAGAGGCTCAGAAAACCACTAAGTTCATTTTTGTGATTTGCAAGGTCAAGCTCCAGCCGTAATAGCTCAAAGTAGTTCATTGCTGAAGTAATCAGGAAGCTGCTAAGAACAAAGATGAGGGAGATCCCAGAAAACAACAGCCCATCAAAGGAGCTGAATGTTACTCTAGAAGAGGATAAAATTTTTTTAAAGACCAACCATATTCTTCTAAGAAACTCAAAGTGGAACTACCATTCAGACCTTGAGATGCTTGTTTTGTGTCCCTAGCACAGGGCTTGGGAGAAACAGGCTAGACTTCCTCTCTCTCTTATGAATTAAAAAGTATATTAAGTCTGCTCACAGAAGAGAAAAAAGGCAATAATGCTCTATAATCTTGACCTAGAGTTTCCTTCAACCTCAAAGACATCACCAGTTCTACAGTTCTTTTTTAACAGTGAGAACTACAGATAGGGAGGATCTATAACTTGGATAATTCAAAGATCATTACTATTTTTTTTTTCAGTAATGTGCTTATACCAAGATCACAGCACAAGGGGTATGCTATAGACATAATAATTACGCTCCATTAGGAAAGTCCAATTAAAGAAAACTGGAGAATTTCTCAGGGTCTCATAGTTCATGAAATGCTCAACTTCCTAGCCCTTCTCACTACATAGTAGAAAGAGACAATGTCTCAACTCAAAGTAATTCAAAGCACAACTTTTGGCAGAAATGTCCTCTCTCGTGCGCTTATAGTACTATCATTGTTTCTTTGCATGTTTGAAAAGACAGGAATGGCAAGGAGTAGTTTTCATTTGAAAGGGAGCTGGGTTTTTATATTCCTGCTGACTATGTTATAACTACCCTGGGAGCTTGGAAAGCAGTAACTTCTTCCTAAATTCTCTTTGAAATGGGGAACATAAAATAATTTTGAACAACAATGAAGAAGACAAAAAAAAACCAAGCCATACTTAAGAACTATCTTAACTAATATAACAGTGATTCATTTAATCATTGTGATGATTAAAATAAAAAACTATTTAGCTACACAAGATTCTGTCATCCATTAATTTAATAGATACTTGGTGAGCATGTACGATGAGCCAGACCTCTCCTTCCAGGCACTGAAGATACAGTGATAAAGGAGACTGTCTCTGCCTTCATGGGCTTACACCCAGGAGGGAAGATAGACATGTTACCAACCAGTTAATGCCACCTTTTATGTCTTGAAAAGAACGCTAAAGAAAACAAAACAGATTAATGTGTTAATATGAATCACTTATGCTTTGATAAAATGAATCCTAGTTTTATTTTTCATGTTTTTTCCTACTATTATTTCCCTTTCTTGTCATTTGAGTTATTCATTTTGCTTTTCTGACCTGAATAAACATTAACAATGACTGTATGTCCTCTAGGATGGACTATATGAGTCTAAATTAATCTCAAAGTACTTTAGTACTTTTTATTGCAGAACTCATGCCTCAAAAAACTAAGGGTTTTAAAGTCAATGAGTCAATGGTGCAGAAGCCTGATAGCAAGCTTTGCTTTTACAAATCACACACACAACAAAAAACACCCATTTTTACTAGGATACCCAAGAAAATAGCAATATGTTTTTAATAATTCTAATAAATGTTGATATAATGTTTAAAATATATATATATATATTCACAACATCATAAACATGAATAAGCAAAATAGTGGCAGAGAAATGAATTACAATCCTAACTAAAGAACTGGAGTTAGCTTTGGGCACATGAAGTGGGAAGGGTGACTGAAACATGACAGACTCCAGTTCTATCCCATTAGTGGCAGCATCAATTCTTGATTAACAGCTCTTATAAAAAGTATGTTTTATGCTGATACAAACTCCTTAAATTCCCTTTATTTATTTAAAAGCAATTCACTAATAGGAGCAAAGAGATTCTGGAAAACAAAAATTCTGCCATAATCCACAAATTTAAATCTTGCTTGAGACTCATTCACTACCAACTCTGACCAGAATTGCCAAAAAAATAAGGGAATTTGTACCCAGTTTCCTTTCCTTTGACTTTCACCCTCATGAAAATACTTGTCACTGAAATGGACAGGAAGCCAACAGGAGAAAAGGAGAGAAGCAAAATCTCTGCTTAAACCACTGGTTGACTAAACAATCCCCAGATTAGAGTTGATTTTATTGTCACAGCCTTCAGGGCTATTATTTTACGTGAGGGAAAAACACCAGAAGTCTCATAAAAGTGAACAGGATTGCTGCAATATTCCTAAAATTCTCATCTCTAAATGAAACGATGTAGTCGCATTTCCATAAGCAGTGGTTCTCAACCTTCTGGCCCTTTAAATACAGTTCCTCATGTTGTGACCCAACCATAAAATTATTTTCGTTGCTACTTTATAACTGTAATGTTGCTACTGTTATGAATCGTAATGTAAATATCTGATATGCAGGATGGTCTTAGGCGACCCCTGTGAAAGGGTCGTTCAACCGCCAAAGGGGTCGCAACCCACAGGTTGAGAACCACTGCATTAGAGTGTTAGGAGAGGGAGAGAGTGAGAGAGAGAGAGAGAGAATCAAAGCTAAGGCTAAGAAAACCTAGAAAAACAAATCTCACAGCTGAATAGAAAAGGCTAATTTCTGCAAGAAAGGCCCCTAATGGCATTAGCAGCACTCAATTCTTCAATTCAACAGAAAGGGATATTCTCCACTATGATATAAATAGGAATGAAGGCATGGTCTTCTCTCATTTGGGGAAACTGAATATGAATGTGTAATAGGTGACATTAGGGAATCACTATTGGTTTTCTGAGATGTTATCATTGCACGACGGTTACCAGATATTTGTCCTTATTTTGAGAGCTGTGTGCTGAAATGTGATAAAGTGTCATGATGTCTGACACATTTAAATGACTCAGTGGGAATAAAATACACATCATATAAAGTAAATGTGACAACGTGAAAACAAATGTTGAATAAAAGTGGTGGCTTTGTGGGTTGCATTTCTTGTTCTATTCCTTCAGCTTTTCTGTATGCTTGAAAATTCTCATAGTACTAAAAAGTGGAAAAACTGCAGTACAAAAAAAAATAACACTGTGGCATCCAATGAAGTGAGAAGCACAACTATACAACTAATTGTAGAACAAGATAGAGGAAAAACATGCCAAAATTTAACTTCGGTTTTTTGGGGTTTTTTTGCTTGTTTATTTAAGCATTATCAGGAATGAAGAGGATAGTAACTGCCTCTAACTTTGGGAAAACAGAAGACTTCACAAAAGAAGTGTTACATAAACCCTTAAAAAATGAAAAGATTTGAACAGGCAGAGAAGGACGAGAAGCACTCGCCGACAGAGGGGCAGCATCAGGAAAGGCAGAAAGATGTTCACAGATACAATGTGTTTGGGGCAGTACAGTGAACAGAAATCTAGTGTGAATGAAGTCAAGACAAAGTGGAGGTGGAGATGTGCCAGACAGTGGGTTGAGGCCAGGCTGTGGAGGGCTTCGAATGTCCTAATCATGACTTTGAACTTTATTTGCTAGGTATGAGGAAAAACTTTTGAGGTTTGTTCATTTTACTTTCTGGCTTTTAGCAGAAGAGTGAGACCATTATTTACATGTTTCCTCTACATTTATGTTTAAAATGTTCCAAGGCTAAGTTATCACCTCATATATATGCAGTTCTAAGTGTGATTTTTGCATTAACTCACTCCATTATCGCCATTTCCCAATGAGGTCAGTACTATTATCACTCTTCCCATTTTATAGAAAAAGAAACAGAATCACAGATTCCAATTAAACTGTGGCAGAGTGAGGACTAGAACCTAGCAGATGGGCTCTTTATAAGAGAAAATGGAATATAGAGGTAGAATCCAGTTCTTGAAATGCCACCTTGAGAAATGTAGACATATAACTTATTTGTTCATTCTACAGAAGTATAGAAATGATTGTGTTGCCCTAACCGGTTTGGCTCAGTGGACAGAGCGTCAGCCTGCGGACTGAAGGGTCCCAGGTTCGATTCCGGTCAAGGGCATGTACCTTGGTTGCGGGCACATCCCCACTAGGAGGTGTGCAGGAGGCAGCTGATCGATGTTTCTCTCTCATCGATGTTTCTAACTCTCTATCCCTCTCCCTTCCTCTCTGTAAAAAATCAATAAAATATATTTTTTTAAAAAGAAAAGAAATGATTGTGTTTATTTATAATTATATAAATTATAACATAGAAGTATATATAACATGCACACAGAGAAGAGTTATAAAGACAATGCTCCATATCTCATCTCCATGGAAGTAGAATATGATTATAATTTTCATCCCTATATCAGAGTGGACAAAAGGGAGCTAAGCCAAAAAGAATAGAATTTAAATCTGGATAGTTGTGAATATTTAAATAAAATCACATAAAATTATCCCCCTCAGGCAAAATTGCTAAATCACCCAGCTTTAGGAATTCCAGGTCAGTCCAGGCAATTGAAAATACCAGCCCCCTCCATTCCACCTCCCCTCTTTGACAGAGGCAAGCATGAAATTCTCTGCAGATGTGAATCTATACTAACAAACATTTGCTTTGGCCTCAAGAGGACGTAGCTATTGATAAAAATATTCCTGGTATGATAGACAACAACTCAGCCCAGTCATTGTTTATGGGTTGATGGTAGGGAGGACACCCCCTGAGAGAGTAAATCTCAGATTCTCCTTCGGAAGGATTGATTTTTTTTGAAATAGTAATATTTGTGTCTTCCCTTGTATCGCTCCCTCTCCCTTTTCCAAGTCAAATAGGCAGAGGAATGCAGCCAGTTGGAAAGTAGAGATTGTGCAACACACTTCCTGCCTTCACTTTTGGTTTCAAAATCTAAGTTGGTTGAGGAGGTGCAACAAGAGAGGGGAAGGAAAGTCACGAAGACTGAGATGGGCACAGGGGAGGGTCTCCTGAGCAGTGGGGACTGGTGCTCTGCTTCTTGCGAGGTGCCAGGCAGAGAGCAAAGCCTCAAAGGTAGATCACAGTGGTGTTCCTAGGAAGGCCATATCCTAAGCTCTGAGGTTGACATCATTGTCACAAATTCTTTTGCCCCAAATGAAATAGTAGCAGAGCCACCTAATCTTAGGGAGCCATATGGAACAGTGCATATGGGAGGATGAAGCCGCCCCAATGGCTTGGCACCACCGAAGACCATGGAACCTTAGCATGACCTCAGGGGAGGAAGAGTCTCAAGAAGGACAGAGGCTGAATTTCCTGCCAGCCCAGAAAATGGCCCTCACAGGCCAAATTGTGCTGAATGAAAGGAAAGGAAAGAAATGTTTTTCTGTCTACTTCAAGTTGTGAACTGACAGTCATACTGTTACAACTATAATCTTTTTTAATGCAAATGTTTCCAAAGCCTCAGAAGAGTCGATGAGAAAAGTAATACCAGCAAGTTTTAATGTCTTCATTTTTTTTCTTCCCAATGTGCTTGGTCAAAAAAAGAGGGAGGGAGAAAAAGAAAGAGAGAAAAAATACATAGAAATACAAACATTAAAGTCAAAGCCAACTTAATAGTAGTTGCCTATAGATTGCAATTTGAGGAAGACCAGAAAAATACTACAAACTGTTCTATTTTTGCCTAAAATTGCATTATTAACAAATATACCAGATTCCTCCAAATTTGTGCATTTCTTTAAATATGTAAATACTCTCAAGGACAGTCAAGAATAATAACATTCTCAGAGAGAGGCCTCAGAAGGAACCAAATCCACCAACACTTCTGGCCTCCAGAACTGTGAGAAAATAAATCTCTATTGTTTAGGTAAAAATAAATGTGGTATTTGTTATGGCAGCCCTAGCAAACTAATACACTGTGCAAAAAAAATAATATAATAAATAAATAAATAAATAAATAAATAAATAACATTCTCTTTTCTCTATGACAAGAGGGTTGAATCTTCATGAAATAAGAGGCTGTTTAGGGCCCCTGAAATAGGTAAACACAGAACAGAACAAGGAATAGAACTGGGCATGTTAAAGACCCATGAAAAACGATTACTATATTGTGATTTTGCATCAAGCGTCACCAACATTAAATTTATAATATTTCTCCAAAAAGCATAAGAAATATGAATAAATTTAATATATATTTAAAAAAACATTTTTAATTTCTTACATGGGCACAGACATGTATGCTTTCTTGGGAAAAACTGCAATTTTAATGACCAACTTCTTGTTTGAACTCAATGATCATTAAGGTCCCTGCCAACACTGAGCATCTTTGATTCTAGTTAAGTGCTTTGGGGAATGTTTGATTGTAAATAAGTTAGATGATTGTTAGGTTCAAGAAAAGTGTTGACACCCTAGCCCAGTGATGGCGAACCTTTTGAGCTCGGCGTGTCAGCATTTTGAAAAACCCTAACTTAACTCTGGTGCCGTGTCACAGATAGAAATTTTTTGATATTTGCAACCATAGTAAGACAAAGACTTATATTTTTTATATTTATTTTATATATTTAAATGCCATTTAACAAAGAAAAATCAACCAAAAAAATGAGTTCGCGTGTCACCTCTGACACGCATGTCACAGGTTCGCCATCACTGCCTAGCCAGTTTGCCTCAGTGGATAGAGTGTCGGCCCAGAGACCGAAGGGTCCCGGGTTCAATTCTGGGCAAGGGCACATACATTGGTTGCAGGCTCAATCCCTGGCTCTGGTTGAAGCGTGCAGAAGGCAACCAATCAATGTGTCTCTCTCACATCTATGTTTCTCTCTGTCTCTCCTCCTCCCTTCCACTCTCTTTAAAAATCAATGGAAAAATATCCTTGGGTGAGGATTAACAAACAAAACTAAAAAAAGTGTTGACAGCAGAGTGTCCTATTGAAAGGAGAAGTAACACCTTTATTATTGTGCCTGAGTCAGGAAAATACTTAAATGCCTTTAAAGGTATCTCCATGTCCTTTCGTCACCTAGTAAATTCTATTAGGAAGCTGGAGTAATGACTCACCACTTAAAACACAAAGCAGAATAAAATTACCATCAATACTAATCTAAGCAAAGCATCAACCCCTGTTTGCTCAGCCCTTGACCTCTTTCCCATAACTGTTTGGCCTTGAGCATCCCCAGTCCAGCTCTGGCCTGGCCTCAGAGAGTAAGTGTGTCTCTATTGCTTCTGTATCCAATAGGCCCCCAGTTCCCCAAGTCCCTGAGGCAACCCTAAGCATCCCTAACTGTCCCTTCACATATGTGCCCTGCACCCAGCTGGTTTTCTGTCCTCTATCACATTTTCACTCCAGTTCTCTGATGAAGGGGCCTGGGTCTCGGGCTTGGAGCAGGCTTGACATATCTCCCCAATCATGATCAGATGAAACTTTAGGGATTTTGACGGAAAGGTGAGTAAGTGGAAGGAATGTGTATTGTGTGGCCAGATGGCAGACTGTGGAAAATTGTATTTTGTAAAAATAGCTGGCTGCATCAATGTTTTGGATTCCAAATGTTCTTCCATTACCTTGCCATGGAGAGGAAAAATGTATTTCCCTCCCCTTGAAACTCAGTGAGCCTTTGTCACTGCCTCAATGAATAGAATGCTGTGGAAATGAAACCGCATAGTCAACTTCGGAGGGTAGGTTTGAAAAGGAAACACAGTTCCGCCTGGCTCTCTGTCTTGGGATGCTCACCCTTGGAACATACTAGTAGCCACTGTGTGGAGTGAATGCCCAGACTACATGAAGACAGTGTGTGGATGTCCCAGCCCCCAGCCTCCAGAGTTTAAGATATCCAAATAGCCTGAATCAACCACCAAACATGAGACAGAACCTTTAGATGACTCGAGCCCCCCAGTTATCAATCACCTCCATTTCTTGAGTCTTTCATCTGAAGTCCCAGGTACTGTGGTGCAGAGGCAAACTATCCCTGCTGTTTCCTGGCTGAATTCCCCACCCACAGAATCCATGAGCATAATAAATGGTGGTTCCATGCCAGTATGATTTGGGGTCATTGGCTACACAAGAATAGACAACCAGACCATCCATAAGGGAGATGTGTGCCCATGGTATAACCTTCTTATAATTCTAACGTCCTTTTGGAAATGTGTTAAAATGAATACCAAGAGCTAACTTCAGGGGTGAAAGCTGCATCAGATGCGCAGCCAGATGTATGAGCACATTTCTAAGAGCAGGTTGAACGCTCGATTCTGAGCCTCTGCCTTCTTAGCACCAGATGTGATGGTCAGAAGAACAACCTCTTTTCTCCCTTCCCCAAAGATGAGAGGGACAACTCCGGGACCACATCCCACTGTCCAACCTGAGAAATAGTTCTTCACAAATCCAGGCATGGGCTGGAACCTGCTCTCCAAAGACACCAAGAACTTCTTTTCATACCCACAATATTATGTGTCACGTGACCTCTACAAGCACTCCCCCTCTGCAAGACAAATTATAAATGGTGCCATTATCCCATTGAAGACCTTTGTTTGCTTGCCATGCATCCATTCCCCCTGTTGATATTATGACTCCATATTCTCTTTAGAGAATGACCGTGTGGTGGATTGAATGATTGGCCACAACTATCTGCCCCTTTCTATATCCACACCCTTTGTCATGTGATTTTATTATTCCTCCTTCTAGAGGCAAGAAATATTTCCCAGCCTCAAGGGTGTTGGGCTTGGCACTGTGATTTGCTCTGGCAAATGAATGTGAGTGAAAGTAACAGTGTGCTGGTCTGAGTTGGTTTTAAGAAGCAGCAGGTGTCCACTTAGCTTGTAACTATCATCACTACCAGTCACCTAACAACAGAAGTCTGTGGTACCTAAAAAGAATGCTTGTTTCCACTACCTGGATTCCCAGAAAACCTCTGGTTTCTTTCTGGCACCTGGTTATTCTGCCTTCCTTTAATTCAATCAAGCACTCTGTATCCTTTTAATAGATTCCCTTTTGCTCAGGTTAATCAGTATCCATGTCTATTGCTGGTGACCAAAGTCCAGTTGCTTATACAACGGAAGAAACATGAGTAAGGATGTTTGGAACAAGTCTGTCTATTGAAAGAAATCTATATCTAATCCTCCTTAAGCAAAATAGCCTGCTTCAGAAGAAGGCAGCTCTGGGAAGAATAAGAAAAAAAAAAGAACTGGATGTTAAAAATTCAACCTTTCTAAAGCATCCTTGGAGATGAGGGTAAGACTATACAATGTAAAAGGAACAAAACTTGACCTTACCCAAAAGAGCCTTATTGCTTGATGTTTATGCAAAAGCCTCTATAATCAGAAAATGGGATTTGTATCACGGCTGGTCAATTAAGAACAAGAAATACTCTGGTAATCAGTTACAGACTTTAGTCCTGCTTGCGAACCAAGCAGGTATGCAAATCCTTAATCGGTATGCAAAGAGTGCACACACATACAAAACACACACACACAGTAAGACTTCCTAGCAAATTCAGCCAAGAGAACAAAGTAATCAGAAATACCTGAGATATTTCACACAACGTGACCTGAGCTCAACACTGTGATTATTTCTGGGGCTGTTATATGTTATGTTATTTTTACACTAGTTTCAACAAGCCCCGTTGTGTTTTCCAAGTGTAATCAATCACCTTTCATTATTTTCAGGTTTCTCTCAGCTGTTACCCTTGGCATTGGGGTAATGGGTGTGGAATTTCACAGCCCAAGCAGACACGTGGGCTGGTGTGGCATTTCCATTTCTCAGTCTCGACAGGATGTGGCAAACAGGGCTCACTGGCTGCGCTCAGCCATTCATCCTGCAGGAACAGCATCCTTCATCTGTTGCTTGCATTCCCTTTGCTCCCCTTTTATTTTTCTGTACTTTATAAGACATGAGATTTTATTGAATTTTAATGTTAATACAAAGCACTGAAGTTTGACCTCATTATTCTCATTTTTCATTTCATGAAAAACAAAGCAAAAGAAGCAGGAAGTAAATTCTTATGAGCTTCACCTCAAAGTACCTTCAGTTCTGGGTTTCAGAATCCTAAAATGCATTAAATATCCAAAGCTAACAGGGGAAAGAATCCCAAATCTAAACCCATAATAGGAAACACATTTTAAGATTGTTTTATAAGACATTGTCCTTAAGCCTTTTTCCTCCTCCTCCAGAGAGTATACTATGATAGGAAGAGCAAGCCCTATTTTTAATGGTAAAGATAAAATTTGGAAATTTAAACCTACTTTTGTCAGTATAGAGATCCAGAATATATGTGAACCAGAAAAAATGTATAGACTTAGAAAAAATGAGTGTGAAACAGTTCCCTAAGTAGTAGACTTCCTACTAGGAGGGCGGGGGCATTCCTGCACTAAGGGTGCATCAACAACAAACACAAGATACTGGTGGAAGGGCCAGAATTGGGAAGTTTATATACATTTTCGTCATCTGATATGTCCATGTCTGCTCTTCCCCATTATTGGGTCCTAATTATTAGGGATATACACTGAGTGGCCAGATTATTATGACCGGCCAGATTATTATGACCACCCTATCAGTAATTCATTGACACTTCCAAAAATACTGATTATTGAAAACTTAGTAAGCAAATACTCTCAAGGTTTTATTATTATTATTATTTGCATAACTAATTCACTTCATTGTACTGATGGGGTGGTCATAATAATTTGGCTGGTCATAATAATCTGGCCACTCAGTGTATAACCCAAGGTTACCACTATGTAGTTCATTTTAAAATGTACCTGCTAAAACATACCTAATGTATGCAAAGCAATCTCCAATTTCTGGCCAACTTTGAGACTTACAGAGGTCAACAGGATGCAGTTTCAGTTTTCAAGGAGGTTGCATAGTGAAGTGAAAATCAATAAAGCAGTCACCCAATTACGGAGCAGTTAAGAACCACAGAGCAAGACAGAAAATGGGCTTTGTGGTGTCAGAGGAAGAAGGAAGGGTACATGCTGAGGGCAAATCAGAGACAGCTTCCCATGTGGCTGAATTCTGAGCTGCCCATGGAAACCTGAATGGGGCCCATGCATGGGTTTTGTTCAGCTCAGATGATATTTTTAAAAAAATATTTTCTGTAGATTTTTTGCCAACATCGAAAGTTTGGAATATTTATAAATAATTGGAATTCTGTCTTTCTTTGTAAAATCAGGATCTGAAAATTCTGGGTTCACCTTCCAGTTGGGCAACTACCTAGAGTGGAAGACTGACTGTCTCTTTAAACCAACACAGGCCCTCCAGTTGGCTACAGTCCCTGACACTGGCCAGTTTCATTGCTTCTTTTGTCTACCTGCTCCTATGTGCGTGTGAGTCTGTATACAGGATGGGTAGGATGCCAACACACAGAGCTGGAATGGAAAGACCAGAGCAAAGGTACAGAGGCAGAAATGTGCAGGTTATGCTCAGGGAAATTTGAATAATATTCTTGAGCTCAAGAATGAGATAAATTTAAAAGTAGACAAATGGTGACAGGGACAAGAGATGGCGGATTCCACAGATTCCTTCTAATGCCAGGATGAAGCAAACGGACTTAATCTGGTCAAAATGTGAAGTCAGTTAAGAATGTTAGATCCCGGGAAGGCCCCTATCTGAGGAAACCTTCAGAATAATTAAAGCAGATCATCAGACAGACATTCAGATAATTAAGTGACAGAGGAATGGGAAGAATGGCACAGACTTGGTGAACTTGGGAACTGCTTAGATAGGGTGATGGGGAAGGACATCAATGAAGTGGGTAGGTAGAGAGAAAGAAAAGTTGAAAATACCTCTATGGCTAGAATCTCAAGCTCAAATATCTTCAGATGGAGACATGTAACAGAAATATGCCAAGTAGCAGGTATAAAATTTCAAGGGCTGGTGGAGAGATTGATGAACTGGGAAATGTATGTTAAAAATCAATTTAGAAAATCAAACAAACAAAAGTGAGCCCATCAAACAAAACATGTCAATGTGACAGAATCAGCCAGCTACCTGCCACCAGCCTTGAAACTGGTAAACAAATGAAATGGCATGTTTTTGGGTCATCCTGATAGAAATGTCTACCAGGCCAGAGTAAACACACGTATGAAGCTCAGGAGAGAGAGAGAAAGACATGAGTTTTGATTTGGGAATTAAAGGATAAACAGGATTGAGGATCATGATGTTTAAAGACTCAGCCATGTATGTGCTGGAGGCAATGGAAGAAAATGAGAACCAAGTGGAGAGGGTAAGGGGAGAATAGAGGCATCTCCATGGTGGAGCCTTAAGGAACACCTGTTCCCTGAGGATGGGAAAAGAAAAAAGAGGCTGAAAAGTGAATGGAGAAATAGGCAGTGAACTGAGATCACAGTGTCATGAAAAAATATAGGAGGAAAATGTTCAAGGAAGTGGAAATAATCTTCAATATGAAATGTCAGTATAAAATACTGTCCCCTTCTCAAAGACTCATTTATTTAAAGTGCCTTTCTCCCCAAAGTGTACATTTCTGCAGTAGCTTTCTACAATGTCAAGTAAAAAGAATTTCATCTATTCCTAGATCTTTGTTGCCTTCCCCTTTGCCTCAGGGCAAGTTCCCATACCTACATTATTGTGAATAAGTAAAATCATGTTTTTAACTGCCAACTTGCCCCTGATGTGAGTAGATGCAGGTGAGACAGTGTGTTCTACATGATCTCTCAGAATCCTATCTGCTGTCTTTCTGGTGGCATGTGGAACTGCCCAGAGGAACCACATTTTCAAGGGCATTACTCACAGTTCCCTGGGAAGCAAGTAGTGAGAGTAGCAGAAAAGCTTTTCTGCGTGCAGAGATAGAGGGGAAATCAGGACAGGTGATAGAATATCTGGACCTCCCTCTCAACGCTGTAAATCTAGAATCAAATCTACTTTATGAATCCCACATCATCAATGAAGCCAAAATTACACCTAAATCACTCAACTTGTATCCCAGATGACACTGTGCAGGTTTAGTAGTTTTGCTTTAAAAATAAATAAATAATTGTTCTCCCTGCTTGGTTGCAAAGATGAAACAGTGAATAGGCATGACATGTTATATACTTTTTAAATTGATTTCAGAGAGGAAGGGAGAGGGTGAAAGAGAGAGAAACATCAATGATGAGAGAAAATTATTAATCAGCTGCCTCCTACACGCCCCACACTGGGGAGTGAGCCTGCAATCCAGGCATATGCCCTGATGGGGAATCTAACAGTGACCTCCTGGTTCATAAATCAACACTCAACCACTGATCCACACTGGACGGGCTAGCTAGTTATTAATAACTAGGGGCCCAGTGCCCAAATTCATGCACCTTGAAAGGAACTGTGGGCACAGGGGCAAGTCTCAGCCTATCCTCCAAGGCCCCACCCGGCCCCTCCTGCCACAGCCCCTGGTCCCGTCTGCCAGCAGCCCCTCTCCTGTCATCGCTGCTCCCACGCACTGACAGCACTGGCCCCACTCACACCCACTGACAGCACGGAGCAATTGGAGCCAGTGCCAGCAGTGGGTGTGAGCAGCAACTGTTGCCCATATCACCCCTCAGGAGCAGGGGGAGGTGGAGAAGCCCTGAGGGGTAATCCAGGCCAGCATCCACCACTTGCACCCACTGATGGCACTGAGCAATCGGGGCCAACGCCAGGCACCAGCAGCGGGTGCAAGCGGTGGCTCCGACGCCAGCAGTGGGTGAGAGCAAGGCTGGCACCGGCAGCAGGTGCAAGCGCCCAGCCAGACCACGGCGCGCGGGAGCAAAGAATGTTCACTAACCACCAGAGGCTCACCCCGATGACAGTGACCAGCGCCCCACCTTGGTCTGGCACCCCCGCTCACCTGCTCCACCATCCCACTGGGGCCGATGCCCGCCATGTTCCGCACTCTGCCACCTGCTGTCAACGCCTGCCATGTTCTGTGCACACCCCCTGGTGGTCAGCGCATGTCATAGCTACCAGTTGTTCGGTTGTTTGGTTGTTCTGCCATTCGGTCTATTTGCATATTAGGGTTTTATAGAGAGAGATAGGAAAGGAGCAAAGGGAAGGCCAGACATTATGAGCATGGCCATCTGGGCAGCTCTACTAGGAAGCTGCAACTTCACACTCCTCAGGGAACTGGTCTATTCCCTGAAGATTACCAGGGGAAGAAACTTGACAAGTGGAAGATGGGCACATACACAGTGAGGTGAGGTGACGTAGGGATGGTGCCTGTCAGTCAAACCTGGGACCAGAGATCACTGCCTACAGCGGGCAGGGCCACTGCAAGTCCACGGAAATTTGAGGATACATAATCCCCCGAAGGAGTTCACTCTCTTGCCGCTTGGCTCTGCACTCTTGCGGCTCTCTTCCATTTGCCCATGTTCCCTCCATAGCCATGTGCCCTGCAGACCCCACATGCAACGGGCTGATGAACTGCAGTGGGGAGCACACACTAAGCTAGCCTGGTGCTGGAATGGAAGGTGTCCTAACATGGAATGAAAACTCTGGGCAACAGCTCTGACCCTAGCTCTGCTGAAGCCACAGCGACACTTCTATGGCGGGATGAAGGGAAATGAGACCTTGGAAACTCAGGGGTATAATCCCACAGAAATAAAGCTTTCTACATCTTGTCCCTCTCATGCAAGTCTCAGAGAATTCTTCTTCCTGGGACATTACATGAGCTCCCCACCAATGACATCTTCATTATAGTCTATCAGCATATTTTCTCTACCTGAAACCCAATAGCCTTTGAGGAGAGTAAGAGAGACTGAGCAACAAAGAGAAATAAATTTGTCTTCTTTGAAGTAAAAAAGCAAGAGATGAGTTTCTTAAGTGGGCTCAACTAACGCTTCTGGAGCTGGAGTTGACATTGCACAGTTTTACAGATTTTGTTGGTGGAAATGCGATTGTTGCTTAGTTTCATTTTTCTACCTTGCAGTAAGAAAAGTCACACCACTGGAAAAACTATTAGAATCCTGGGGTGTTTGCCTGCTTTGATATTCACACAGTGGAGCCACATGAAATGAAGGATAGTGCTGTAAACAGCAAATGTGAAACACTTGCAAAAATTCACAGCTGGAGATGGCACCACCTAGGCAGTGATGGTGAACCTTTTGAGCTCGGCGTGTCTGCATTTTGAAAAACCCTAACTTAACTCTGGTGCCGTGTCACATATAGAAATTTTTTGATATTTGCAACCATAGTAAAACAAAGACTTATATTCTTGATATTTATTTTATATAGTTAAATGCCATTTAACAAAGAAAAATCAACCAAAAAAATGAGTTCCGTGTCACCTCTGACAGGCGTGTCATAGGTTCGCCATCACTGACCTAGGCCGTGGTCGGCAAACCGCGGCTCGCGAGCCACATGCAGCTCTTTGGCCCCTTGAGTGTGGCTCTTCCACAAAATACCACGTGCGGGCGCGCACGTACAGTGTGATTGAAACTTCGTGGCCCATGCGCAGAAGTCGGTATTTTGTGGAAGAGCCGGTATTTTGTGGAAGAGCCACACTCAAGGGGCCAAAGAGCCGCATGTGGCTCGCGAGCCGCGGTTTGCCGAGCTGCAGTTTGCTGACCACTGAAGCTATGAGAAAAGGGTCTTCCAGCATCCTCCTTCCCAAACAAAGGTAAAGTTTGGTTTTGTCTAAAAAGTACTGCGCCTGGGGTTGAGGTCCTAACTGCGGATGGGAACTGTGCAATGCAGTTAAGAAAACTGCTGTGAAAAATGCCAAGAGATTTTTATATGCATCTTAATGAGTCCAGTTTACTTCAAAGAGGCTTTGAATCATCATGTGGTTTTAAAATGCCAAGTAGGACTGCTTAGCAATTGGACTGAAAGTAAGAAAAGGCTGTACTAAGTCAATAAATGTATTTGTTATTCAATTCTTTGTAAGGCATCTTTGCCAATATTCCTAACAGGCACACTCGAGAAACCTAATGCAAAAATCACAGAGGTGGAGAGACGAAGATGGCGGCATAGGTAAACACCGGAGACTGCTGCCGCAAACAACCACTTCAAAAATACAACTAAAAGACGGAATGGACATCACCCAGAACC
>NW_005353477.1:575829-604337 GCF_000412655.1 Myotis brandtii | reverse complement strand
GTGAGGGCGGAGGGGGGGGCGGGAACTGGGAGGAGGGGAGTTATGGGGAAGAAAAAAAGAGGAACAAATGTAACCTGAACAATAAAGATTTAATTTAAAAAAAAAAATCACAGAGGTGCAAAAATCACACCAGAAATCAATTAGAGAAATGGGCTTTGGGAAAAGTAAATTGGAGAGGATGAAAAAATTAGATAGACATTCCCAGAAGTACTAGAGACAACTATAGACCCCAGCCAAAGAGAGAAGCTAGTGGATAAACAATAAATTAAACTAAAGAAAAATATTCTTAAAATAACATATTTCCTTTTTATTAAAAAATAAAAACTCTCTAGCATGAGTCTGTTCAAATGTATCTCAAAGTAAGACACTGGCTGAGAGAATGTCACTAATGAACATTCTGAGTTTCCCAATGACATTCATCTGTTCCACTGGGTTACAAAGTCTGCAAGGAGAGAAACGTATGCTTATGAATGACAAATACATATGGTGTAAAGAGGAAATTTGCCTTTTCTTTTACTTCCTTTTGTAACCAGACAATCAATGGGTCTGGACTGCCTGTCATTACTTGAGCCAATTCAGCAGAGACAGGGTTGCAACATATACAGGGGGGCCTTGACTTACGAGTGTCCCAACTAACGAGTTTTTCAAGATACGAGCCGTCTCTCGGCCGATTTTTTTGCTTTGAGTTGCGAGCTAAAATTCAGGTTACGAGCCAGCTTCTGATACCCTACCACTAGTTGGCGCAGCAAACGTCACAGTGAATGCCACAGGCCGATTTTTTTGCTTTGAGTTGCGAGCTAAAATTCAGGTTACCAGCCAGCTTCTGATACCCCACCACTAGTTGGCACAGCAAAGGTCACAGTGAACGCCACAACATCAGCCCAGCATCACGTGTCTCACTCGTTCACTTTTTGATTTGACATACGAGTAATTTGAGTTAGGAGCTCCATCACGGAACGAATTAAACTCGTAAGTCAAGGCCCCACTGTCTGAGTGTTTATTCCAATAATGTCGGCAGTATGGGAGAGCAGCAGGTCATCTACAAAAATCTACTCCCCTCTCCCCACCTCCACCATAAGCCAGCTGCTTATATTGGGTAGAAAGACAAAGATTACACAGGGAAATAGGCAAAAGGGATAAGAATGGGTATGCAAAATGGGGCAGTTTAGAGGTAATGTGGGCTGGGGGTTTTCTAAGGGCTGGTACCTCTGGTTTTTGAAACAAGGTTGTTAAACTTTCCATGATAATAGGCAGAGGGGGGACCAGGCCACCCAGCCAGCGGGTGCTACTGCAGTTGTGTGGGGCCAGCCAGTGATTGCCCCACAGAGGGAGGTCCAGACTAGCCAAGTGATCAATCGATCAATCATACCCCAGGCCTGTCACCCACAAAGGGAGGCGACCAGTGGCAGGGGGAGGGGGAACAGAGCCGCACAGATGGCAGGCAGTGGCAGTGGCAGGGTTTGGCCAGCTGCTGGCAGCCAGGGGAAGGAAAGCCCCAATAGGCCCTGATCACCAGCCAGGCCTAGGGACCCTACCCAAGGGGTCCCTGATTGTGAGAGGGCGCAGGCTGGGCTAAGGGACACCCCCCCTCCTCCTGGGCATGAATTTTGTGCACTGGGCCTCTAGTTTCTTATAATTGTTAGTCCCCAATATTCTATTTTTGCCCCTAACATTTTGATTGAGTATTTCAACTTTAGAATGTGAGATTGGTAGAGCTTTCCAAGATATTGCTTGAGCCAGCCCGATTCAGAAGAGGAAGGTGGGCTCAAGCAATATCTGTCTTAATTCTTGCTACTAGAGATCCTAATGACTCCCTTCTAAGCCCATTAACAAATGTGCTCATTAACAAAACTGACAAAGCTTGTAAGTTCTCCTACTTTATTTTAAATAAAATAACAGTTACAGATGAATAAATTGTCTTTGCTAAAAAATTAAAACATTACATATATGTCTTAAGTTCTCTTTGACCCCTAGCCCCAAATGTGGCTCCTCCTACCCCCTTCTTGTTTGTCAGGAGTTTTCTAATCCCTTGTCTCTAGAATATACACATTAGAATACATATATTGTGTGATATTTGTATTTCATAAATGGACTCATATTGTATATACCTTTCTGAATATTTTTGTTGTTCTGGGTTGTTCATTGACCCAGAACTTTCCATGCTAGTACAAAAACCTGCTTCAATTGTTTTGTTCAGCTGCATAGCATTCCTCAGAAATTTCAGTATATACTTTGCCATTCTCTACTGATAGATACTTAGGTTTTTAATTATTTCCTTTTGTAAAAACTCTTCAATGAGTATCTTTTCACATGTTTCCTGGAGCACTCCTCAAAGGGTTTTTCAGAGTGCAAATAGATGAGAAATGTCTCAAGCTTTTTAAGCCCCGCACTAAAATAGTAAAGAATAAAGAATAGCATAAAATGCAGGTATCAGAATTTTAAAAAATACAAATTTCCCCAAAATAGCCAGAAAGCTATAGTATGTTGGTTTGGAGCAGATTCTTAAAAGCCAGAGATTCCTGAATTAGAATCCCACTTTCAGTTTTCTTGTTTGGTGGGTAATAAGTTTGGACAGTCTCTTCCAACTCTGATCCTACATCAGTCTCATCAACATGCTGTCATGCACAGAGGGTGCACTGGCCCAATGCTATAATGCCATTCACATGGTGGTCTTTAATACTATTGACATGGATTATCTGGCTTCACACACTCATGACTCCCAATAAGAGGCACTTCTACCTTCTGCCCTGGTCCCACGAGAACTATAAGATTCGGCTAGCCCTCACAGGGAGAAATTTAGATCTGATTCACAGAGGCAGAGATCTGAGCCAATGAGGGGAAAAAGCAACTCGTGGCCTAAAGGTTACGGGCAGCTGGCTATTTTTGAGATGTGGCTTAAGATCTAATTTCAGAATCAAAGATTTGAAAGCTGCCTTTTGGATTGCTACTTCTCAATTATAGCCACATATCAACATTTTATTAACTCAGAAATAGTACCAGTTATCAGTTTTGATTTTTCTTGCTTCAAATATTTTATCTTCCCATGATTAAAATTTGTAAATTTGGTTGAATTATGCCTTGTGACTCTACCTAAACTTATTTCCCTCTCTTCTTTCCTCCAAAACACTGCTCTTTTGAAGTAGGTTAAGTCCATGTATTTAGGCTTCTAATTCATATGTGAATTATATGAACAAGATATAGTTTGGGGAGATTATCTTAATTTGATATAATTAATATTATAAAGTATCATTCCATACCTTGCTCTTTTTACCCAAAAGGTTTTTGGAATTTATCCATAGAATTCAGATTCTTCACCAATTTTTATTTGTTTTTTATTGCCGTTAAAGTTCCTTTATACATTCCAGAAATGTTTACTTTTTCAGATATATATTATCTTCTCTTAGTCCAGTGCTTGATTTTAAATTGTATATGGTATCTCTTGTTATACATATTTTTAAAGTTTTTAATCTAGTCAATTGTATCAATATTTTTCTTCTGATTTCTGCATTTTAAATTCTGATGAAAATATTATTCCTAGCACTGCAGTTATAACAATATTCTCCTTTTTTTTTACCCCCAAAAGTTTTATTTTTCATATTTAAGAATCTCTTCCCTCACACATTTCATTTCTTGCCAATGATGTGTTATGGCTTCTCTC
Source organism: Myotis brandtii (assembly GCF_000412655.1). Lineage (NCBI taxonomy): Eukaryota > Metazoa > Chordata > Mammalia > Chiroptera > Vespertilionidae > Myotis > Myotis brandtii. Next base: position 600,679 of record NW_005353477.1, on the reverse strand, counting down.
TCATCATAAAGTTCCTGTGTACAGATGTACGTTTCCCTGGCATCTTTAGTCTGTTCCTTTGAGCTATTTCAGTAACTCGTCACTAATAATATCACATTGTCTTAGTTGCAAAATCTTTTTTTTTAAACCTTGATATTTGATATATCAAGATGCACCTCATTTTTTTCTTCAAAATTATGTAAGTTATTCTTGGCCTTTTACTCATCCATATGAATGACAAGGAATACTTGTCAAGTTCCATACACGAACATAAAAACACGTACAAACATATTTACACACACACATTCACAAAAACCTATTGTAACTTTCATTGAAATTGTTTTGAACTTATAAATATTGACTCTTCCCATCTAAGAATATGTTATGTTTTTTTCATGTATTCAGGAGTTGTTATGTTCTTCAATAAATTTTATATTTTCTCCAAAAAGATCTTGCCCAATGTTGCTGAAAATATTATTAGTTTTCTTACACATATGATTAGGGTCATTTTTAAATTGTATTCTATTTCAAACTGGTTGTTCCTGGAGTATTGCAAATACTGTTGATTTTAAAATATTGATCTGAATTCAGAAAATTAAACTTTTTTAACACATTGTCAATACATCCTGCTAGATTTTCTAACTAAACAATTTCATCAACTTTCAAATATGGCGTTTTCTGTTTTCTTTCTTCCTTTCTAAACCTTACACTTTCAATTTTTCTTTCTTACTCTAATTTCATTTGGTAGGACTTCCAGAATACTGATAAATAGTAGTAATAATAGAGGCATCTTTAGTCTTAATTATAATATAAATTCTTTTAAATTGTCTGCATTATGATGTTCTTATACATTTCAGTTGTTTGATAATCTTTTTTCAAGTAAAAGAAGTATTCTCTAGCTGCCTAGAGTTTTTAATCATGAATATTTATAAATTTTGTCGGGGTCTTTAAAGAATAGTATATACATTTTTCTTCTTCAGTGGGTTATTGAGGTGTGTAACATTAATGGATTTGCCACAGTTAAGCGATCCTGCATTTATGCAATAAAATGTATCTAGTTAGGATATGTCTTATATACCCCTCAATTTGATTTATTGATTTCTTATTTAAAATTTTTTCATTTCTGAGTAATAGTTTCTGGTTTTTTGTACAGTCTGTTCAATGTTGTCAACAAGTTTATATGAGCTTAAAATGAGTTTGAACATTTCCCTCTGGAACAATTGATATTAAAAGAAGATTATTCTTAAAAGTTTGATAAAATAAAACCCTCTGTGGTTGGCATGTTTAGACAAAGGTGGAAGGAGAAGGGATGTAGACTCTGATTCAGTCTCTTTAATGGTTATTGATTAATCCAACTTTATTCCCGTATTAGTCATTCTTGGCAACATGTTTTTCAAAAAATTTATATATTGACTTTCAGTTGTTAAAAATGCTGGAACAGCCCTAACCGGTTTGGCTCGGTGGATAGAGCGTCAGCCTGCGGACTCAAGGGTCCCAGGTTCAATTTCGGTCAAGGGCATGTACCTTGGTTGCGGGCATATCCCCAGTAGTGGGTGTGTAAGAGGCAGCTGACCAATGTTTCTAACTCTATCCCTCTCCCTTCCTCTCTGTAAAAAATCAATAAAATATATATTTTTTTTAAATGCTGGAACAAAATGATTAATTTGTACCTAGTTTTTTTATTTAAGTACTTTTTCTGTAGCTATGCTCCTTTTTATTTCTAAAGTTGCTTATGCTTTAGCTCTCTATCAATCGCATGAGTATTCCAAATATTCTAAGTTTTGTAATTAGTCTTAATCATTTCTTTACATCCCACACATTTTAAAATGTAATTATTTTTGTTTACTTTAAATTTTTGAAATTTTCACAATACTTTCCTAAACATATGATTATTTACAAGTGCAGGTTAGTGCTCAAAAACATGGATTTCTATTATCTTTCTATTATTCATTTCTAATCTTATTAATGTCTGTTCAGAGAACATTTATGTTTATGATACAGATTCTTAGAGTGTCATTGAGATTCCACTGTAGCCAATTTTTATGAGTGCATCCTGTGTGTTTAAAAAGCATATATATGTTAGGAATATAACTCATACATCTCTACTAGTTTGTTAAGTCTGGTATTACAATCAAATATTCATCATAATTTCTGCCACCATGAATTGTAACTTTCAGAAATGGTTGTGTTATATCCTTCCTCTGTGTAACAGATTTTTAAATTTTTCCTTTAGGTTGTAATTAGGTTGACAATTAGTTTGTATATTTGGAGTCTATGTTGCTTAGTGTATACAAACTCATGAAGGTTATAGCTTCTTCAGTCAATTGTTTGTTATATCTCTATAATTACTAGCATTTGTCTGTTAAATTCTACTTTATATGATATGAAAACTGTCAAAACAGGCTTTTAAAGGTAATATTAGTCCAGTATAAAATTTTCAATCCTTTTATTTTCAAACTTTCTGAATTAAAATGTTATTTTAAATACTTATGATAAAATTTTCCATACATACACAAAAGTACAGAGCTGGGATAACTAATCCCATTATCCCTTCACCTAAATTCAATGATTAGCAAGATTCTGCCCATACTTGCCTCATCTGTTCTTTTTTGCTAAAGTATTTTATAATAAACCCCACAGCTCATGTCATTTTACCCTTGCTTACTTTCAAGGCATCTCCAAAAATACAAATATTTTCTTATGTATCTACCATTATATTTGGACTTCTTAAAAAATTCACACTGATTTCTTGGTACTATCCCTGATTCCAGTTTACATTCCAATTTCCCTATTAACTTAAAAAATCTTTCTTTTTTTATATTTTATTGATATTTTACAGAGGAAGGAAGAGGGATAGAGAGTTAGAAACATTGATGAGAGAGAAACATTGATCAGCTGCCTCCTGCACACCCCCCACTGAGGATGTGCCCGCAACCAAGGTACATGCCCTTGACCAGAATCGAACTTGGGACCCTTGAGTCTGCAGGCCGACACTCTATCCACTGAGCCAAACCAGTTAGGGCTTCCCTATTAACTTTAAAATGCCTTTTCACAATCAGTTTGTTCAAATGAGAATTTAAACATATTATATTGTGTTGTTGTTCCTTTTTAACCTAGAGTAATTTCTCTTCCTTGTTTTTCCATCTTTCTCCAAGATCTAATGTCAGTTTTCCCATAGAATGCCTTACATTGTGTCTGCTACCTATTTATGTCATTTAACTAGTTTCTCTAGCTCAGTATTTCTTACAAATTGGAAATTATTTCTAAGACATAATTGCACTAAAAGTCAACACTTTTGGGCCACATTACTTCATAAATGAGAATTATTTCATTACTTCATATAAGTGTACTTCTGTGTACTTTACTTCTAGAGGCATACGTTTGCTTGTCCAACTGTAAATTATATTGTTTCTGTTCTACCATCTTATTTCCCTTTTAGTTTTTCTAATAGTTAGAAGTTTATGTATTCTATTTCTACCCTTTCAGTGACTACTATTAAGTATTCAATATGTACATCTACATATGTTTTAAATTCATGTTTTTATTCTCTTCCCAAACAAAATCCTATATAATAAAAGGGTAATATGCAAATAGACCGAACAGCAGAACAACCGAACAACCAATCAAAGCGTAATATGCTAATGATATGCTAAGACTGCTCAACTGGTCGCTATGACATGTACTGACCACCAGTGGGCAGTCAACTGGTCGACCAGTCACTATGATGTGCACTGACCACTAGGGGGCAGATGCTCTGACTGGTAGGTTAGCTAGCTGCTGGGGTCCAGCTGATCAGGACTGAGCGAGATGGGCCGGACATGCCCTGAGCCCTCCTGCGGTCCCTCCCCTGTCTGATCGTGCACCGGTGGGGTCCCTCAGCCTGGCCTGTACCCTCTCGCAGGATGTTGGAGAGCCAGTTTCAGCCTGATCCCGCAGGCCACTCCCCTTGGGAGGGTGCCAGAGGCAGAGCTCATGGCTGGCTAGAGCTGCTGCGGCAGCACAAGTCTCTCCCAAAGGGGACTGATTGGGCGCAAGCCTGTGGCAGGCACAGTGGGGCCGGGATGAGTGGGAGCGACAGGAAGGAGCTGCAGGCAGCATTGGACTGTGGGTTTCAGCCTGATCCCTGTAGGCCACCCAGAGGGACCTCACCCGTGCACAAATTCGTGCACCGGGCCTCTAGTAAGAAAATAAAAAAGCTGTAACTGAATTCCTGCCTCTTCCCATCCACACTGTTGCCTAGAAGTTTGAGTCTCCCTTAATTTCAAATGTTTCTCCCAAATCAACATTATTATTTTTAGGACTAATATTTGTTTAGTATTACCAACACGTTTACCAAAGTCTTGTTCATTCTTGCTTTTTGCATCATATACCTTCTTCTAGGTTTAATTTCCTACCTGGTACAATACAGCCATTACTAGTTTTTATTATTATTTTTTGTTTGTGTTTTGAATGAGGAATGTTCTGGAAGTAGTAATCTTGTCAATCTTTATAGTTTGAAAATATCATCTTAACCTTACTGTTAAATGGTAGTCTAATTTGGTGTAGAGTTCTAGATACACATTATTCTCCTTTATAACTCAGAAGTTATTTCATGGTCTTATGGAATACATTCTTGATGATGAGTAGTTTATTTTCAGTATGATTATTGAGATTTAATAAGTAATTTGTCTTTGTGAGAGTTTTTAAAGTTCTTTCTGTCTTTGAAGTTTTACATTATTATTATGATATATCTGTGTGTAAAACTGTCTGGTTTTCTTACTCAAGAATTGTTATGCTGCTTTGATATCAAGACTAATTGAATTTTTCTCAATTCTGAGAAGTTCTCTACCATTTGACTTTAAATATTGTTTAATATTTTTTCTATTCTGTCCTTGTATAATTATCATTCTGAGCTGTCTCATGTTAACTTCAATATCTCAAAACTTCTCCTTCATATTTTCTATTCCTTTCCTCTCAGTGCTATCTTCTGAGTGATTTCCAAGATATATCTTCTAATCCCATTTTCAGCTCTATCTAGTCCTCTATGTAAATATCCATGGAAGTTATTTCAGAATGTGTATTTTCCATTTCTAACATTTTTTATTTGTCTTTTCTTACATTTTTTTAATTTTTTTCATAACATTCATTTTTTGGCAGGGGGTTGGGGGCTTTCTTCTTTATCATTCTATAATTTACAGTTATTAAGATGTGAGTTTTGTAATTTGTCTAATTTGCCGGTTCTCATACTTTTAATTTCCCAAACATGAAAATAGAATTTGCTTCCCAAGGGGTTCCCACATGATCTGGGCTGAGGAGTTTTCTTGTGTCAGTTCTCTGTTTGTGTCTACCATTTTCCAAGGGGTTTCCCAATGTCTGATTACTTTATGAGCAAATTTTTCCGCTAGGAGTTCCCTTGCCACACAGAGAAGGGCAATCAGGACCCCACATCCAGAAGTGGTGAAGATTCCATCTTCTATTTTTCCACAAGTCCAGATGCTGGCCAGCTCCCATCTTACCTCCCTCAAACTGGCCATAGAGTAAAAAATGGTCTAAACTATTTCTTGTGAGGAGCCTTAAAAGATCAACTTCGCAAATACTTCCCTCTTAATATAAGACCAAATGCCTCATGGGACAAGAATTGCATTGAGATTTCAGAAGATAATTATTATTTGGAAGAAACAGCAAAAACACTAATCAGCTTATAGATACCAAAGAAACATCAACAGCCCAGGAATGTGTGGCGGCCAAAATGTAATAAACTGTATGTTTTCCATTGAAAACCATCTAGAAGCTAATCTACTAAGAGCTTAATTTGGAGACAGCTTTCCTTCCCCTAATTCAGCAACCAAATGCATTAGTCAGCAAGGGGAAGCCTCCTAAGGTGAGACATCTCATGTTTCGCACCATTCTGCCTTGCCTCATGGATATTTACAAAACATTTCAAGATGATTTTAAAGATAATTAGATGCATCCCTTTGGAAGAAAAGCAGATTAGGGCTTCCAGCAAGTCCATTGCTAAAGTTATTTACTGAAATCTAATATCTTAAAAGCATTTTCCTTCCTAACCTGGGATGATCTTATAAAGACTTTTCAGGTAAACATCCCTGTTTGGAGCTATAGACAGGCCCTCGCACGCATGAGGCCAACTCTCCTTTTCAGTGGATAAAAGAGTCCATCGTCTCAATATGCACACAGGGGAAAGCCCATCAATACCCAATGGCTGAATCATAAATTTGTCAGGGATGAAGATATAATGTGAAATGAGCAATTTGGGCAGTCTCTCAATATTTTGACAATTACTCCTGCTGTCCGCTGGGTTTTCAGCTCCAGATGTTGTTACTTAATGGTACCATCTGCCTCAAGTGTAAGGCCGTTTTATTTTCTGTAGCCAGGACAATTTTCCAGATGTTTCCTCCTCCTTAAAAGTTAGCAGGTGGGGGAGATGAATACAACCTGTCACCAAGAAGATTGCTGGCCCAGCACAGCTGCAGCAGCAGAGTCTGACCTTCTAGAACTCAGATGCTTTACTTTCTTCCTTGTCCAGTAAAGGAGGGGCAAGCCCGTCAGTCAAAAGAATGCTATTCTGAGTCACCAGGAGACAGAGAGGGTGCCTCTCAGGGAATTCACATTCTAATGGGGAAAAGATGGACAATAAGCAGGTAAATAAAAGTGTGTCACAGTAATAAGTGCTATGAACAAAAGAAAATAGAGCAATGAGACAGGGTAATTGAGGGATGGAGGTGGGTGGCTATTTTAGACATTTTAGATCAAGAAAATCTTATGAGAGGTGACATCTGAGATGAAACCTGAAAGATAAGTAGTAGCCAAACTACTTTGAACATTCTAGAATGCTCTTATACTTTTTAAAAATAATGGACTTATATATTTTATGTTATTTATTCAATCTGTTATTAAAGTATTTCTATTTTTAAGTACTCTTTTCCAGGCTAGTTTTAACATTTTATTGTCAGAGAACTAAATACAACCAGGAAATTAAATATCACTTATAATTCTACCACTTAAACACAATGATATAATCAAGTTAAAGTTCTCCATTTTTCTGCTGCATCCCTCCTTCCAATCTCTATGTCCCTGTTGCTAATCCCCACTGCTGCACCAGGAAGAAGCACTGCTAACAATGTGATTGATGACTGGATTACTGACTGGCACTCTATATCCACATCCTAATATTTCATTCAAGTGTGGTGGTTAATTTGCAAAGCCTTAGGAATTCTCTCGTGGGTCCTTTGCCTGGAGATCATTTGACCTTGCCAGTACAAGTCTCCATGACTGCAACCCCCCCTCACGTCCCTTTGCACTGTGTGAGTGCACTGCAAGCACCAAAGAGCAGTTCCACAGACCAGCAATGGTAGCAAATAGTGAGCTGAGCTATGTGCCCAGCAGCCAACTAAAGATTTTACACATTCTACTCTTTAATGTTGATGTAACTGTCCCCATTTTTGAAGCAGAGCTCAGAGAGATTGAACACATTCCCCAACATCACATAGTAAGTGGCAAGGAAGGTTTATGTGCAGACCTGGCTGACTGAATCAGCCCCCCTCTAGGTCAAGGGCTGGCCTTGCCACTTGCTTTTGTACAGCCCATGAGGTAAGAGTAGCTTTTATATTTTTTAAATGGTAGATTTTTTTTAAAAGAATGGTCTTTCATGATACTTAAAATTATTTGAAATTCAAATTTCAGAGTCCATAAATAAAGTTTTATTGGACCATAGCCACACTCACTCATTATGTATTATTTATGGCTGTTTTCATGCTGTAACAGTAGAGTTGAGTAGTTGCAACAGAGACCAAACGGCCCATAAAGGCTAAAATATGTATTGTCTTCATTTAAGAAGATGTTCCCAACCCCATCCTGTAGATAACCAAGCACCACCCAGGCAATAAGTGAATAATATGCTATATCATTCTGAAGAGAGCTGAATATTATAATATTATAATAGAGGGCTTGATGCAGAAATCAAGGCTTAGAAGAATGTGGAAGGAGCTGGAAGAACAAAGATCTGGAGGGTACCTTCAGAGGATTAAGAGGATTAAGAAAACTTCTACTATTTACTGCAGCTTGAAGCATTAAAGGGCTTGGAGACACTGCAGAGCTCATGGGTATCTCCTGCTTCAAAACCTCAAAGAGGGAGCTGGTGGGAAGGTCTGCAAAGCCTCCACGTCTGAGAACAATGCCTTCTCCTATACTTTTCCTTCCCAAATCTCTTCAGGTTCGTCCCAGCAGTAAACTCTAACCCAGAACTGTACAGGAAGAGGGACTTGGAAAACACAGACTCCAAAAGGAAGTAGTGATTATGCAGAGCTGAAAACATGATCCAGCAAAAGAACCAACCAGTGCTTGACAATACCATAGGCAACACTCCCTAGTGGTAACTGTATCTATAAAAAGCCTCCCGATTTGACTTTGATGATGGGGATGTAGGCTGGGGCACTAGGGAACCTAAGAAAGGGAGGATGCAGCCTCCCTCACCCATGCCCTCCAGGTGTGGCAAGATTGCCTGCCTGGCCTTCTACCATACCTCTTATACACAGTACCTACACTGTTTCTCCTTTGGGATTAAGATCAAGCTTGAAACCCAAACCATATTTTATCATCTTCATCATCATTGTCATCATTGTCACCTCTTGTTTTAAAGGAACTTGTTCAATTTCACAGCATAAATGGTGAAACCAGAACTTAAGTCTCTGTTCTGTGTAACTCCCAAACCCAGCACACTGAGCCATATTTTATCATCTTCATCATCATTGTCATCATTGTTTTAAAGGTACGTGCTCAATTTTACAGCATAAATGGTGAAACCAGAACTTAAGTCTCTGCTCTGTGTAACTCCCAAACCCAGCACACTGAACCACCATGCCATCTGCCAAAGTCAAGTTCTTCACAGAAGCTGCTGTTATGTTTTTTGAAACTGCACAGCATAGCATCAGTCACCTCATCTACCCCACTAGGAGCTCTCAACATACAGTTTGGTCCAGGGTGTTGACTATGACAACAAAAAGCTACTTTAACAAGTAGTCTCCTCTCCTAACACAGTATAAGGTAAGAGTTCAAGTGTGGGCTCTGGTATGAGGTCACCTATTTTAATCCAGGCTCTCCCATTTACCACCTATCCATGACCTAAACACTGAGCCTCAGTTTCCTCATCTATAAAATAGAGGTAGTATACATATCACTTTATAAAGGGGTGTAAGGAGTAAATAAATTAAGACACGCAAATAACGTATTGCAATGGGCAGTAATATAACTGTTGTGAGGATTAACTAAATTAAGACATGCAAATAACTCATTGCAATGGGCTACTTACTATAAACACACACAGTTGGCTATAATAATGATTACCTTCATAAATCAAAGACATCAGAAAATACTTGCTTTCCAAATGATGCACAATGCACTTTCTATTGAAGGAAGCTAATTGGAACAATTATTTCTGGTATGATGAAAGAGTTTCTCAGTATAATGATGATAAAAAATAATTAATATCAGCCAGTATGGCGCCTTGTGACTTTGAAATAGCTTTCTCATTAATCATGAGAATGCACAATCATTTCTGTTCATGGACTAAATCTCCAGTTAATGGATTCTGAACTGGGCTGTGTCAGAGCAGCTAGAAGGTGTGTGAATTTGTGAAGAAGCAGAGAAGGGCTCGGAAAGCTGCTGTTCAATTGCTAATGCGGCAGGACCCCACGCAGCTGATCTGCATGCTCACTGCCATGCCAGAAACTAGATGCTGCAGGGCAGACACAAACAGTGTTAGAGACATTCTCCTTCTTCCTCTCCCCCTTTCTCCTGGTCTCCCTTCTTATCTCCACCCGACACTCTCCTTGTCATAAAAACAACAAAAGCCCAAAACAAACACTCCACCGGGTCTCCAAAATGAAGCAAGGAATCTGGGCATAGCAGTCTTTTATGGAGTCCCACAGCTGGAGAGCAATTGTCAAAATGACCCTTGGGATTCAGGCTCACTACATGGCTTTAAACATGAGAGTGGCATGGCCGGATATGGGTTATAGAAAGATCCGCCTGGCCCTAGCTGGTTTGGTTCAGGAGATAGAATGTCGGCCTGTAGACCAAAGTCTCCCAGAAGTTCGATTCCGGTCAAGGGCATGTACCTCGGTTGCAGGCTCCTCCTCGGCCAGGGCCCTGGTGGGGGCCTGTGTAGGAAGCAACTAATCGATGTGTTTCTCTCACATTGATATTTCTCTCTGTCTTTCCCTCTCTCTCTAAAAATCAATGGAAAAATATCCCCAAGTGAAGATTTTAAAAAAAAAAAAAGATCCACCTTGAAACATGGAAAAAAGGGATTGAAGAAAGACTAACCAGGAAGCCAAGAGTATCTGTTATAATAATTCAGAGTGATATGTTCAGGGTGGCCTGAACAAAATGCTGTAAAATGGAGAGAAATAGACTTGAGAGACAACTCGATTGGCCAAAGAACTGAGGGAAATGGAGGAATTAAGGATGACCCCCAAGTTCCTGCCATGGTCAGTTGGATCCTCTGGGCCTAGAGATAATTAGTAATTCAAATTATCATTTGATTAAATGGCCTCACACACCAATTCATTAGCACAATAGGTCAATATATTAATGTTGAGACTCTTTACCCATCAGACCCTCAAATGAGAGAATTGTTGACAGGGGTGTTTAGGAAATAATCACCTACTTATATGTGCTGTGCCAGGTACCAGAAAGGATATAGAGGTTAATAAGACATGTAATACAACATTTGCCAAGCAAAATTGATACACATTACAATAAGGTAAAAAAAAAAACTGATTATCAAAATATAGGGGAACAGGATATTAATCCTGGTGGCTTCAGAAAAAATGTGGCATTTAAACTGGTCCTTGGAGAATGAGCAGAATTTCCACAGGCATAGATGTGAAAGAGACATTGCGAGCTGATAAAATGGTTTGAGTAAAACCTCACAGATATGTGAATGTACTTGCCATACACCAGGAGGGCTATTACCTTTCTGTGAGCTTTTAATATTGGATGCATTATCGACATAATAGGAGGTAGAGGGAACATTAACTGTACAGATTTTAAAGTGCATCTCACTTTAAGTAGATAAAGGAAAAATATAAATTGCATCATGGGATCAAGGAGAGTCAAATAGGACATAGGAAGCATATTGTGCACGGGGAGTGAAAGCAAGAGAGTGATACATCCGGGAGCAGGAGTTTACAAAGTGGGGATAATGGTGGAGCATTCAGAAGTTTCTGAGAAAAAAAAAGTGATGCTATCAGAGCTGTATTTCAGTGCAAAAAGTCAAGAAAAATAAAATACATCAAAATCAGCAAGGAATGGAAGGAAAATTGTTTCTATTTTTAGATTATATGAATTTATATATAATAATTCCTAAAAAATCTAAAAAATAACTAATAGAATACATGAATTGATCAATGCCACAGCATCTATATGTATATATATGTATATATGTGTGCATAAAAATATCCTATCATCAAAAATTGGAAAATAATTTTTTAATTATTCTTTCTACAATATCAACAAAAAATGTAATATACTTAGGAATAAATTTAGCAAATGAATATATATATTCTAGCATCAAAAATTGGAAAATAAATTTTTTAAAGGTTTTTTTCTGCAATACCAACAAAAAATATAATTTAGGAATAAATTCAGTAAGTGATACATGCAAGACCTCTACACTAAAACTGGAAAACATTGCTAAGAAAAATTAAAGAAAACCTAAATACAGTGAGTCACATACCACGTTGATAGAATGAAAGACATGTGGACATTTTCAGGAATCTTGTAAACCAACACAGGATCAGATATTTAAGGTCTGAACCAATCTTTCCCAGATCTGAAGAAGGAAGATCCAGTTGCTATCTGACAGTTGCACACGTGAGCCTCCTAGTCAATAAAAGGGAAGGAACCCTTTGAGAGATGCCTCAGCTTAGAGATAACGTTTGAATCTGGATTTTGCTGGTGTGAATTATTGATATTGGGCTATCTGAAGGACGAACTACAAAGACATCCATAATAAATATGTTGGCTACTCCACTGCCCAAAAGTCTACGGCCTGACTTTTTAACAAATGACATGAAGGGGAATAAAGGTGGTGGGAAGGCATCAATTTAGAGAATGAGATTCTAAAAATAAATACAGTTTCGAAGATTGACAGAATAACAGAAGAAAGGGAGAGGCAAAATAGCCCTTCTATTCCTTTGAGTTGAGCACTTCAGTCCCCCAGGGTGTTTGTCCCTTTTATGTATGATTTTTGGACAGCCCTTAGGTACAACTATTTTAAACTGGCATATTTCATGATAGGCTAGGGGCGCCATCCTAATACCGGGCACATGCCTGCTGCAGTCTCCTACCATAATACATGACCTCAAAGAGTTCAGCCAACTGTGGCTTTTCACAAGGGAAAACACACAGTGTTTTTGTAAAGGTCAGGGATATTAAATGCAGTTGAATAATGGTTAGAAAAGCAAGCATGCTGATCAATCCACTTTAATCAATGTTTCAAACTCCTGCAATGTTTAATTATGTGAAAACTTTGCCACAGATCCATATTCCTTCTGATACTATTCTAGAGTTGGAAAAGAGCCAGAGTAAGTCAGTATCAAAAAACAGACTTAAAAATAGTTATAAGTACTTGAAAAGATTTGTGCAAAAACTTCCCACTTACAGGCCCATGTGAAATCACTATGCCCTTAAAAAGTCCTATAATCCCAGGGTAGCATTTGCCATAAATTCCCCTCCCAGAAAACCTGTCGAAACAACAAAAGAACAAATGACCTTATCACTGGCCTTTAGAAAAGATAAAATTGCAGCCTTGTTTTTGCACCACACAATCAGAGGTCTTTGCTCAAGGTCAAGCATTTCCTTCTGCATTTGATGAGTTTGTTGTAATCGCAATTGGTACCACAAAAGCAGGTGCCCCCAGAGCCCCAGTGTTTGTCAGCCAGGAGAAGGGGGAAAGGGCTGAGTGAGGCTGATGCTTGTGTGACAGTTTTCTGAGTTTAAAATGGCTTTAGTTTCTCAAGAGGAAGGACATAGTAGAGAAGGAAAAGAATACTCCCCCAAAATATTCATGATTCATCATACCTTAGCCGAAGTGGTTTCTCTGCATGCTACACTTGCACTCAAATGGTTTAACTGGCTCTCTGGAAACATGAGAAATAAAGGGTGTAGTCTGGTAACAGAATGACAGCCAGCGAACATGGCTCTTAGAGCAGAAATGGCTCCCTCCACAGACTCTGTAAAAAAAATTCTGTACCATCTCCTGAACTGGTTTGAGTAAAATATCATGACAAGAAACTTTAAAAATCATGGTATCATACCATTTACTATTATGTCAGGTACAATTTGGCAGGCTAAAATTTTTTGAGAAGATTTATTAATATTCCACCACCTCCTCCCAATCTTCCAACTCTCCTCCCTGCAATCACTTTGATGATTCACCAACTTGAAGTACAATTAGGACAACAGCTTTTGCTTCTTCAAATAATCAGTCAAACCCCTACCTGCCTTATTATCAGGAAATGTTGACTCCCTTCTTAGGGCCCCCCAGAAGTACCCTGAATTGTCTTAGTACCCAAAGGATATTAGACAGAAAAAAAAATTTCAATCAAACAATTTCCTTTGACATATATGGTGGTTCCACATCCTTGTCAACACTTGCTATTGTCCATCTTTTTTATTGTAGCCATCCTAGTGAATGTAAGCAGTATCTCATTTGTTTTTTATTTGTAGTATTTCTCTAATGATGAATGATGTTGAACATCTCTTTATATACTTAATGGCTACTTGAATATACTTTTAGATTAAATCTTTGCCCAAATCATAATTGGATACTTGTCTCTCTATTGTTAAGCTGTAAAAGTTATATATATATATTCAGAATGTTAATCCCTTCTAGATATATAATTTACAGGTATTTTCTCCCATTCTGTGAGCTTTCCATTTTCTTAATTGTGTCCTTTAAAGCACAAAAGATCTTAATTAAGATGAAGTCAAATGTACATATTTTTCTTTAGTTTCATGTGTCCTTGATATCATATCTAAGAAACCATGTACGTAATTCAAGGATGTAAAGATTTATGCCTATGTTTTCTTTCACAATTTTTAGTTTTACCTTTTACATTTAAGTCTTTGATCCATTTTGAGCTAATTTTTGTACATACTGTTAGATAATGTCCAACATCATTATGTTACATGTGAATATTCAGTTGTCACAGCACTGTTTATTGAAGAGACTATTCACACACACACACACACACACACACACACAATTGTCTTGTCATCATTGCCAAAAATAAATTGACCATAAATGTAAAGGTTTATTTATGGACTCTCAATTCTAATCCAGTGAAATATATGTCTATCTTTATGCCAATACTACACAGTATTTATACTGTAGCTTTATAGTAAGTCTTGAAAGTGGGAATTATAAGTGCTCCAACTTTTTTTATTGTTATGTCTATTCTTAGTCCCATGTGTTTCCTTATGAATTTTAAGGTCAGCTTGCCATTTTCTGCAAAAAAAAAAAAAAAAAAAAAAAAATGGGGAGGGAAAGGCAGCCGAGATTTTAAAAGTATTGCACTGAATTCAGAAACCAGTTTGGGGAGTATTTCTACCTTTACAATATTAAGGCTTCCAAACCCCCCTCCCCCCCAAAATGATGTATTTCCTTTTATTTAGGTCTTTTTAAAATTTTTAAGATTTTTATAGCGTTTGATGTATGATTCATACTAATTTTGCTAAATTTATTTCTAAGTATCTTATTCTTTTTTGATGCTCTTTCACATGGAATTATTTTCATAATTATATTTTTGGATTTTTCATGTGATTGTGCAGAAATATAACTTATTTTTGTATATTGTTCCTACAAGTTTACTGTTTGTTTATTAGCTATAGTAGTTTTTTTGTGTGTGTAGATTCATAAGGATTTTCTATATGCAAGATTAAGTCATCTGTGAATATAGACAGTTTTAATTCTTCCTTTCTGATCTGGATGCCTTTTATTTCATTTTCTTGCCCAACTGCCCTAACTAAAGCCTCCAGTGCAATGTTGAATACAAGGGGTAAGAGCAGACATCCTTGCCTTATTCCTAATCTTAGGAGAAAAGCTTACAATCTTTCACCATTAAGTATAATGTTAGCTGGGGTTTTTTCATTGATGCTCTTTATCAGACAAGATATTCCCTTCTATTATTACTTAGCTGAGTGCTTTTATTATGAAAGTGTTTTGGATTTTGTTACATAATTTCTCTGAATCAATGAGATGATCATGTGAGATTGATTATCTATTCTGCCAATACGGTTGTTTTCATATCCTGAAACAACCTTGCATTCCTGGAAAAATCCACTTGGTCAATGTGTATGATCCTTTTTGTACCTTACTGGATTCAGTTTGCTGGTACTGTGTTGAAGATGTTTGCTTCTACACTCATAAGAAATACTGGTCTGTGGTTTTGATGTTGTTGTTGTTGTTTGGGGTTTTTTGTTTGTTTTGTGATAACTTTGTCTGGTTTTGGTGTAAGAGCTTTACTGACCTCACAGAAATGAATTGGGGAGTATTCCCTTCTCTTCTATTTTTTTTGGAAGAGTTTGTGAAACACAGGTGTTAACTCTTCTTTAAACATTTGGTAGAATTTACTAGTGAATCTACCATCTGGTGCAGGCCTTTTCTTTATGGGAGTTTTTTTTATTACTAATTCAATTCCTTTACTTGTTATAGGTCTATATGGATTTTCTGTCTTCTTGAGTCAGTTTTGATAGGTTTGACTTTCTAGGAATTTATCTAATTTGCTGGTATACAATTGTTCATAGTATTCACTTATAGGTCTTCTTATTTCTGAAGATCAATAGTGATGTTGCCTCTTTTACTCCTGACTTTACTTCTTTGAATCTTCTCTTTTATTTTAATTCATCGGTGTAGCTAAAGGTTTGACAATTATATTGACACTTTCAAAGAATCAACTTTTGGTTTTGTTAATTTTCTCTATTTTTTTATTACCTGCATTATTTATTTGTGTTCTAATCTGTATTATTTTCTTTCCTTCTGCTTGCTTTAGATTTAGTTTGCTTTTCTTTTTCTAGTTTCTTAAGATTAAAGATTAGATTATTGAGTTGAGATCTTTCTTCTTTTCTGTTAATCCTCACCTGAGGATAATTTTTCTATTGATATTTAGAGAGAGTGGAAGGGAGGGGGAGAGACAGAGAGAGATAGAAACATTGATATGAGAGAGACACCTCGATTGGTTGCCTCCTGCATGTGCCCAGACTAGGGATTGAGACTGCAACCTAGGTACCTGTCCTTGACAGGAATGGAACTAGGACCCTTCAATCACAGGCCAACACTCTATTCACTGAGCCAAACCAACTAGGGACTTCTTTTGTTAATCCAACATTTACAGCTATAAATTTTGGATGAAAACTGGACATTTTAAATAATATAATGTGGTGTTACTGCAGTGTTTATTTAGTACTAGAGGCTAGTGCACGAATTCATGCACCAGTGGGGTCCCTCAGCCTGGCCTGTGGGATCAGGCCAAAACCGGCTCTCCAGACATCCCCCAAGGGGTCCCATATTGGGACGCAGGCCAGGCTGAGGGACCCCACCGGTGCACAATCAGGGCTAGGGAGGGACACGGGAGGTTGGCCAGCTGGGGAGAGACTGCGGGAGGGCTCCAGGGCATGTCTGGCCTGTCTTGCTCAGTCCCGATTGACAGGACCCAAGAAGCAAGCTAATCTACCAGGTGGTCAGTGCATGTCATAGCGAGTGGTCGACCAGTCGCCTGTCTGCCCCCTGGTAGTCAGTGCACATCATAGCAAGCGGTTAAGCGGCCTTAACATATTATTAGCATATTACGCTTTGATTGGTTGAACAGACAACTGGATGACCAGACACAGCATATTAGGCTTTTATTATATAGGGTAACTTTCCTGAGCTAATTCTGTCAAATCAATCTGTATTCTAATTTGAATTATATTATTGCATGTGGCCACTGGAGTCTCTGCCCAGCTAAGTTAATAGTCAGCTCATGATTGACCAAATATTTCCTTAAATACCTGGAACCCAATGTCTCCAGGCCTCTGCTGAAGGCCTCTGTGTGCATGCTCAGACACATCTTACATGCACAGGCAGGCAATTTACAACTTCATCTTAGCCTTTAAGTCTTGCTTGCACTGAGTCTTAGGATCAGCTGGAGATGACAGCTTGAAACCTTCTCAGGTCTTTCCTGGGCAATGTGTGTGACTTTCCATATTCCTATAAATATGTTGAAGCCTTTCAAATCTCTCAATGTATATCTCACTCCCCAGCTTTTTCTTTTGTTTTTTGTTCAGCTTATTGTTTGTCCCAACGGTTACCACCACCTCAGGCAACTGCAACTCTTATTAATTGCCACTGGTTGTTCTAAACAAATGCTCCTGGGGAAAATGCTGTGTGCAATGGGTCAGCTATGAGTCAGGTCATGTAAAGACAAGCCTTGTGAATGGGATCTTCTGAGGGATTGCCAAACAGGTCAAATAATGACATTTATATGGGATTTGGGCTCAGAGGAGCTCCCTCTTCACTGTGCTTTTCAGAGTGTTAGGCTGCTGTTATTCACCATAAGTGTGAGGCTATTAGTCTCCAAAGCTAGCACTGTGTTTACATGAAAAAGATAGAACTAAAATACAACAAAGCTTGCTATTTTTTTCCAAGATTCAAATTTTCATGACTGTACACCCTTCCAATTGTTGTAATCATTTGGTTAACTGCCAGAAGTTTGAAAAAGTTGATTTTACTCTTTTTTTCACTGTTTTCATTGTTTTTGTGGCAAAGAGAATTTTTGAAGGCTCTTATTCCACCATTCCTGCCCACATCACTTCCTCCCATAATTTTAAAATAGCTTCTTAGTGGGTTTAATACCTAAAAGTCTATAAGAATCAAATTGAAAAGGATAAAAGGCTCCATATAGATCAATAAAAGAGCACATCTGATCACTGCTGTCCACTCTGTATAGAAGATGACAGTTTGTCATGCTTCACTAAGTCACACAGTAAGTGGACACACAGCAAGTGACTTCTTCCAGGCTTTCCTGATTTATCCATTTCTCTCTCCTCAATGCTTGATTTTTGTTTTTTGTTTTTTATCAATTCTGTTTATCAAATTAAAGCATTCATAAAATTAAATACTCCCACCCCCTCACACACATACTCCTCAGAGTGAACCACTTTCAGTAATTTATGTTTTGAGTTCTTCAAACAATTAGTTCCACATCTATATATAAAAGCCTAAGCAACCAAACGACCGGTCGACCAGTCGCCATGATGCACACTGACCACCAGGGGGCAGACACTCAACGCAGGAGCTGCTCCCTGGTGGTCAGTGCACTCCCACAGTGGGAGCGCCACTCAGCTGACCAACCTAGTCTCCAACCCAGCAGCAGCCACTCACTCCCTCAGTAGTCTTGCAGGTTCAATCTCAGGAGAACGGTCCAGACACCAACAGACCAGCACCGCCAACACAATCCCAACAGTGCTGACAGTCTCCTGGAAGTCAGCCTTAGGCACCATGGCTGCTTCCCCTCCCTAGATGCTCCACAAGGAAGAAACAATATAAAAGCGCCCGCCAGTAGAGTCCCAACAACCTGCGCAAATGTCAGCGGGACAGATCTGGGTCCCAGACCAGCAAGGGCATCCCACCACCCACCCAGAGGGCTGATCATGTCCCGGCCTCCCCCACCCACCTCGGGACAGGCACCAGACACAGGGCTCACAGCTGGCGAGTGCCACTGCAGTGGCGCAAGCCTCTCCCAATCAGGACTGACTGAGTGTGAGCCCACAGCAGGCGCAGCAGGGCCGGGATGAGCGGGAGCAGCAGGCAGGAGTGGCAGGCAGTGTTGGACTGCCAGTTTCGGTCCAATTCCTGCAGGCCATGCCGAGGGACCCCACCCGTGCATGAATTCGTGCACCGGGCCTCTAGTCTACACTTATAAAAGACAAAGATGCTAATTGACCATACCTTCGCTATGCCCACCAGCCAATCAGAGCGACTATATGCAAATTAACCCAACCAAGATGGCAGTTAATTTGCATATACCAGCTGGGAGCGAAGACTGAAGACAATGTGGAAGCGAAGCACTGCAGAAGGGAGCAAAGTAGAGGCGACGGAGACAGGAACGGAGCCAAGGCGGCAGAGGTGGGAAAGAAACAAGCCGGGCGGCGGAGCAGGAGGGAAACCAGCTGGGTGGCGGGGCAGGGCCTCAGCGGGTTTCGCTCCCTTCTCTGCTTTGCTCCAGCTGCAGGAAGCCCTATTCTTGCAGGAATCTTCCTGCAATGGGCCTCTAGTTTTAAATAACAGGCATAAGTCACTAATTCTTAATTTATCACATCTAGACATCATTATTTCCTCACTGCAATGATAGATGGGGATTTGTTTTATTTGTCCCCAAATCTCAAAACTGTTGATACTTAAGACATTTTTAGTTTTTCCATTGATTACTTTTGTAAGCTTAGATCATTAATGCAATATAGTTCTTTTCCACCAACTAAAGATGGAATCTCCTTAATCTCTGCATTTGTAAGATAAGGATCCTAGCAACCTTATCTTCCCTTCACACTTCCTTTCTCTTTTTCTCAATGTCAATTAGGATTATTATAACTTTCCATAGTCAAGATTGATTATATTTACACTCTGTTTTGAAACATTATATTTGTTGGCACTTAGTTAACATTTAGTTAACTCTAACTGTTGAAAACAAACATATTTCCATTATTATAACTCTATTGTTCACAGCAAAGCTAAATTGTAAACTATGGTAAAATTTCCTTCCCTAAGATTGCAATATAATTATCTCTGTGCCACTAAAAAGAGCAATGTTCCTAATGACAAGATCACATGAATTTTCTGTTCTTCTACCTCCCTTGCTCCCACTAATTGCTTAAACCCTGATAGATTTCATTTTACTACTTATGTAACCATACATTTCTTTTTTAAAATTAATTTTGTCTTTCAAGATTCCAATGGACTTACTTGAACCATAAGTCCCATAGTAAGTTCTTAGTAAATATTTATTAAAATTAAATTATTTGAATTACAAGCCTGTCCTCACTAACATATGAAATGTTAAAATTGCTATTTTCCATGGATTTTTATATGTGATTACTGCAAAAGAAATGAAAAATGATTCACTATGTCACTTTAGGATAAATTCCAACCCAATTTTTAACAGAAACAAGTTTTGTCAAAACGTTTGTGGACAACATTGGTATTATTCCACCAGGATGACTTCCAGAAATCACAATGACTTTTCTGTACTTAATATTATCTAGCCAAAGGGAAATAAACATTTCCATGATTGAACTAAAATTGTTTTATCTGTCAGATTCTAAATTAAAAGCATCTGGCTCAATTTAAAGAGTTTACCTAAGGTGATTGGCTTCCAAAGAGTGTACACATAATGAAGAATTACAATAATCAAATCCAGAGAAGGAAAAGAAGGACTCGTGAGCAAAACATTGACAGTGATTAAAAGTCATGCAATTGAGAAAATAAACAGCCTTAATTGTCAAAAGAGTGAATACTTTCTAGCTTCCTTCCTAACTCTATAAAGCCACCTACAACCTTTCCCATTCAAATAGGTACCCCTGCTAAGCCTCCTGAAGCCTGGGCTCTAATTTGGGTCAATGAGAGAGCAGCCTTATCTAAGCAGTGCATTCTTGTGTCAGAGGGGAATAGATGTGGAGAAAATCTGGGACTATATGTGTAAGAAGGTGCTGGATCAAAACCGGCCTAATCTAAAGAACCTAAATCTTATCCTGAATGTTATAGGAACAATGAATAATTCTAAATACAATAAAAATTTGAAGATGCTACAATAAAATAATAATCTAGGCATGAATTTATTAGGGCCTGAATGGATGTTTTTCTAAATTATATTACTGAATCTACCCAGTGGTTGGCAAACTCATTGGTCAACAGAGCCAAATATCAACAGTACTTCTTCAAAATAGACTCGCCCAGGCCAAAAACCGACTTCTGCGCATGGCACGTACAGTGCGATTGAAACTTCGTGGCCCATGCGCAGCACATGGTATTTTGTGGAAGAGCCACACTCAAGGGGCCAAAGAACCGCATGTGGCTCGCGAGCCGCAGTTTGCCGACCACGGTAACTAGACTGTTTAAAGTCAGGGTTTGCAATTTCTTCACCTCTGCATACACCCATTCCCAGCCCAAGGCTTTTACATAATAGAGGCTCCATCAATCGAAGAGAGATTGAGTGCATTAGGCAGCTTCTGAAATAGTTTGCAACGAGCCCTGCTCTCTTGGTCTTCATGCCCTTGTGTAATTCCTCCCCTTGAGTGTGGACTGAACCCAGTGACTTCCTTCAAACTAACAGAACACAGCATTGGACGTCACTTCTGAGATTATATTACAGAAGACTGTGACTTCCATCTCACTTTTCTCTCTCTCTTACTGAAATTCACTCTTCCCCGCTTGCTTGCTTGCTGCCTTGCTATGACATGTTCTATGGAGAGGCCTACATGGCAAAGAACTGAGAGAAACCTCCAGTCAACAACTCATGAGGAACCAAAGCCTCAGCTTAACAGACCACAGAACTAAATCCTACCAGACAATGAGAGCAAGCTTGGGAGTGGACTCTTCCCAAACCATAATATGACTGCCACCTTGTCAATTACAAGTTCAAGAAGTCTTGAATGATTTCACTCAAATTTTCTTGCAATTCTGCAACTGCCATAAGAAGAATGTGCTAAACTAGTTCCTTATTTCAAAAGGAAGATGAGAGACAAGTGGAGCTGAGCCAAAAGGTCTAGACCAGTCTCCAGATCAAATCATGAGCTTACTAGGTGTGTAATCACATGTGCTGCTAAGATTTTGTGATTATTTGTTGTTACATCATTGTGCCCATAGTTGATTGATACATGCTGTGTTCAAGAAAGGGGGATGGGAAACTTCCTACTGGAGAACTGGTCTAATTAAGTAAACCCTGGGTCTGAACACTACTTCAAATAAAGAAAATGTAAATATGGTAGCTAAGTTTTCAAGTAATATGAAGTAATTTGACCAATTTTTCTAAACCCTGAAATTTCTAGATCCTGTTATCAGTGACTTGGTAACACCTTCAACAAGTTATGAGAGAATAAGTGGATTCCAGCTTACCACTTACCTTAATGAGTTATAGAAACAAATAAAGCTATTTAAAAGAAAATCTTCTCTACAATAAAAGTACCTTTACTGGAGTTTCTGTTGGTCTGGTTAGTATAAAAGCAATAAGAGAAACACTTTACTTAGTTCTCCCTTTCCCATGATCATGGTTTATAAATTTGATGCTTTTAAGGAACTCATTAGCTCTTTGTAATCATAATTAACTGGGGGCCGTGAAAATATAGAGTGGCTCTCAAAATGTTAGCTAAGTTTTTGTTAGTTTTAGTGTGTGAGTGTGAATGAGTGTGTGTGTGTGTGTGTGTGTGTGTGTGTGTGTGAGTGTGTGTTTTTCCATTAAATTTGTGAACATAGGGAGAAGAATGGGAGCAGTTGAAGGGAAATTTAGTCCATGAATGAAAACATCTAGTCTAAGAAAATTCATCCTTTAGAAGACTAAAGTATATGGAAACTATAAACTTATATTCAAGCTTAATTGCCTTCATTTGAAAGAAATTACTATCGTTTGCATGTTACAAATGTTTTTACCAATTTTTATCTATTATGGTTATTTAGGTTTTTTTAACTGACCTTCTGATGAAAGAGCATTTCTTATTGCTTTACTCAAATTGCCAAATCTCTTTCCTAAGACAGCTGACTTGTCCTATAATTATATATACAGTAAACCAGAGCCTTTATGGTTATTAGTGTTTTGGCCAAATGCATGACCCTAAGCTATACGTTTTTCACCTTTCTGTAGCACTGATAGTAGAATGTTTTGAAATTGAGAATATTGAAGTGTTTACCACTTAAACCACATGTCAAATTGAGCCAGTTTTAACAATGATGTAGACATTATGCTCCCTTGAAATAAGAGCCTAGGCTTTAATTGCTGTAATTATTCCTCGGCAGGAGGATGGCATAGATTTCCCAGCTGCACCAGCTGCATGGCATGCTGGGACTAAGAGGAGGAACAAACCGAGGACCTCATGGAGGTCCTGGAATAAACAAAAATGCAGCTTCAAGAAGGAGCTGGTCCTAAAAGTCAAAATTTGAACAGAGACATAGCAAAGTCAAAGTAGATTTATCACCGAATGTAAGTAGGAATGGAATATGCCCTTTGGGAGTGCAGAGTAGAAATCTTATCAATGCCAGTTGCCAAGTTGGGTCTTTCCAAGAGCTCCACTAAAACAGGACACAGAAAAGCAAGTGGGAGCCAGATTCCAGCTGTTATAAGATATTATGATGAATTAGCTCATGTGTCTCATATTCTTTACTCCCTTTGGGATTGACTTTGCCATGTACCTTTTATTCCCCAGAAATAATAATTTCTCAAATTAAGCCAGATAGCAATAAGACAAATGCTTTTGTCTTTATATATGATGCCAGTTGCCAAGTTGGGTCTTTCCAAGAGCTCCACAAAAACAGGACACAGAAAAGCAAGTGGGAGCCAGACTCCAGCTGTTATAAGATATTATGATGAATTAGCTTATGTGTCTCATTCTTTACACCCTTTAGGATTGACCTTACCATGTACCTTTTATTACCCAGAAGTAATAATTTCTCAAATTAAGCCAGATAGCAATACACCAATGCTTTGTCTTTATATATTTAAAGCCATACAAGACCAAAATGAATGTCATAGTTATGTAATCAGACAAAATGGGTCCTTGCCCCCAACTATTTGAGCTGTGAACCATAAAAAGAGAAGACAAAGTTCATTTGTTAGCCCATCTGTGTGTCACAGCCACTCTCCCCAAGTCCTAGAGGTGGTAGGAGAAAAAGGTCAAGGAGTCTCCTAGATAGGATTCACGGACACCTAAATAAACATACAGGTGATACTCCTTTTTCAGTGACCAGAGGAGAAACGGTAGCCTGAACTGAAGTGTAACCTGTAAGGATGGAGAGAAACAGACCAACCTCAGATATCTAGGAGATGGTGTCAAAACTCTGGGATTAAAAGCACAGGGAGAGGAGAACAAAGAGAGGAGGCCAGGAGCAGTCACATGTTCAATGTACTATTTCCTCTTTCTGCTTTTCAGTAGAGCTGTAATTCATCAGATGTTTTTGTTATCAAAGAAAGTGACTATAGGGGAAAAAATAACATCAAGATCATATAATAAACAGTATGACATACATTTGAATTTTACTTACTGCTAAAATGGACCCATTCTTATTTTAGCTTTCATTTTGATTTTACGCTGATCTCTTGGGAGTGTTGCAAGATGGAATAACTTGTGACATGTGTCTATCACTGAGATCTTGTTTAATGAAGCATTTTATTCTAAACATTATAATGTGGGCAAGAAGAAAAATGTTTTCCCAGAGCCATATGGATATGGCTTTTGGTTGATTAGCCCTGAAAATTGTCCCCCCAAAATTAGTACTTAATAAAAGCCAGAAAGCCAGATGCCAGGTTTAATGGGAAGTCACAAAGTAGCATAGCTGCAGTGACACAAAAGAGCTGAAGGGGCCTGCGAATCGAATGTTGCACTTGCTGATACAAATGGGCATTGTCAGAGCTGCAGACACCTGCTTTATTGAGAGTAAACATTTCCAAGGCTTATAATCATGGAATATGGCATTCCAAGGAGTTCTTAGAGCTTTCAAATGCACAAGTTCCAGTTTGAAAACCAGAAGCAGATATTTTTCTTGGTCTCGATAATTACATTCTCCAGCGGAAATTTCAAATGTCAGCCTATTAGAAAAGAATACCAGTTTGCCATGCCCATAACCAAAGCC
>NW_005353477.1:569004-574937 GCF_000412655.1 Myotis brandtii | reverse complement strand
CCTCTAGTAGTCAATAAACAACAATGCTGGGATTTGAATCCAGGGAGACTGGCTCTAAGAATCCACACTGTCCACATCATACTATGCTTTTACTCTCAAAGGAAAAGCAGATTCCAGGCTAGAGGAGGGAGTGATTTCTTGAGGCTATAGAGTAGAATAGTATGTGGGAGAAAATAAATTAAGTATTTGGGGGAAGATGAAGCTTTTGAACTGGGTTTTGAAAAACAGGTGGACATGTGGAAGGAGGGTGAGGTTGAGGTGAGAGAAATTCTACCTAAGTATTTTCCTCTCCACCACCCTTTCTTTATTCTCTGCCGTTGGCATTGTTTCCTTCATAGACCTTTCTGGTTAGTAAATGCTTATGAACTTCCTTACAAAAAAATAAAAATGAAGGAACTAGAAGCTCTTTATCACTGTATGCCCAGTGCCAGGCACACAGAAGGCGTGCAATCATCATCTATGAAATGGAGGAAGGAAAAGAAAAAAAATTAACAAAGTTAGGAAATGGGTAAAAAGCTGATAAGTTCTGTAGGCATGCAGGAAATCTATCCAAGATTAGTCAAGGAGTGCTTCATGTAGTAGGTGGAATTTGAGCCAAGCACAGTTTTAAAATATATTGTAGTGCATTGATTCTAAGATTTACATAGTTTCACATTTTAACAGTTCTGAAATTGGAATGTATTTTTAATCAATGATGTCCTTTAGCTTAATTGGCATCATTTTCTAAAATGTAGTAGACATGCTGATGGTAATAAATTAAAATGACAGCCCATCTTTCAATTGGCAGCATCTTAGCTTCAATGAAATAAAGTACAGATGTAGAAATGACTTGCCTGTTGCCTATAGATGATGCTTGTTAGAAAATGAATGGGGTGGACAAAAGAAGACTGTGGAGGCCCTGGAAGCCAGGCATATTCTAGACTTGATCTGGGAAACAATAGGGAGCCATAGTGATTTCCTGAGCAGAGGAGTAACCTCACCGAAATAATGTTTAAGAAAGAAATTATTTTGTAATCTGTACAAATATCAAATCATTATGTTGGACACCTGAAATGAATATAATGTAGGTCTATCATGTCTCAATTTTAAAAAGTGACTGCACTCAGCATGAAGAAAAAGTGGTTAATCTGGGTATGTATGTGGCAGCAGTGCCCTGTTGAGGACTGTAGACAAAGACATGAACCATGAAGGATGGGCACAAAAAGTATGGTGAAGGAAGTATTCTGTGCAAAGGTGTGGAGGTTGGAGAGAGGATGGAACTGAAGCCACCACAGGTGGCTGAAGATGAGGACAATGATACAGAAGGGCAGGTAAGACCAGGCTCAGCAGAGCCTTGGGAGCCATGTTGAAAAGTTTGGACCTTATTCCAGGAACAATGGGGGGCACTGAAGACTTCATGAGCAAGCAGACCTATCATACGAAATATACACTTAAGCAAGATGGTCATTTTGTCTGATTTGCAGAGAGAAGATGTGGGAGGTATAAACCCAGCAAAAAAAAAAACTCATCTACTATGGGACCTAATTGAAAGAAAAATGAAAGCTTAAATTAGAGAGAGAGCCATAAAGAGAAAGAGAACTAGAAGGTTTCACCACATGATATAATAGTGAAAGAGAAAAATAAAAATATTAACTATAATAGTGGTTGTTTTAGTGTGCTACGGCTGCTATAACAAAGTATCACACAACAGGTGGCTTAAACAACAGAAATGTAATTGCTCATAGTTCTGGAGGCTGGAAGTCCAAGATAAAAGTGTTGGCAGGTTTGATTTTTTCTGCCTTCCTCCTTGGATTTTACGCTGATCTCTTGGGAGTGTTGCAAGATGGAATAACTTGTGACATGTGTCTATCACTGAGATCTTGTTTAATGAAGCATTTTATTCTAAACATTATAATGTGGGCAAGAAGAAAAATGTTTTCCCAGAGCCATATGGATATGGCTTTTGGTTGATTAGCCCTGAAAATTGTCCCCCCAAAATTAGTACTTAATAAAAGCCAGAAAGCCAGATGCCAGGTTTAATGGGAAGTCACAAAGTAGCATAGCTGCAGTGACACAAAAGAGCTGAAGGGGCCTGCGAATCGAATGTTGCACTTGCTGATACAAATGGGCATTGTCAGAGCTGCAGACACCTGCTTTATTGAGAGTAAACATTTCCAAGGCTTATAATCATGGAATATGGCATTCCAAGGAGTTCTTAGAGCTTTCAAATGCACAAGTTCCAGTTTGAAAACCAGAAGCAGATATTTTTCTTGGTCTCGATAATTACATTCTCCAGCGGAAATTTCAAATGTCAGCCTATTAGAAAAGAATACCAGTTTGCCATGCCCATAACCAAAGCCTCATTAACGTCAAGAACAGGACAGTAAGAGATGACAGCATGACCGGTGAATATGCGTCGGGGGAGGATGTGCTGTTCTAGGTACTTGGAAGGAGGTGGAGAGAAGGGCAAGATTCCCTCTCCAAGGAAACCCCACGCACTTCATTTGTCCCCAGAAAATAATGCAGCAGTGCGCTGTGAAGTAGGCCAACCACCAAGAGAGGGTCTCTAGCGGAGCCTGCTTCTTGCTCACTCACTCTTTCATAAAATGAGTTGTGATCAAACACTTAATTAACATAACTGACATTGTATCCCAGTCTCCTGGATTTTTTAATAAGAACACCAGTCAGATTGAGTTAGGACCCACCCTAATAGCCTCACTTTACCTTAATCACTTCTTTAAAGGCCCCATCTCCAAATACAGTCACATTCTGAGGTTCTGGGGGCTTGGAGTTTCAACATATCAATTCTGGGGCACACATCAGCCCATAACAGTAGTAATAACAATAGTAATAGCTAACACATAAAGGATTTACCATTTCTATTATCTGACTCTATACCATGCTAGACTATCTTCATTTCTTCTTCTGCCATTCCCGCTTCACCCCCAGCTATCTATCTGCTAGACCACCTGCTAACACACTCATATCCCAGGGCTCTGAATCTACCACCACCATATTGGACACTAAATCACACTTCAGTGATTCCCTTTTCTAGTTCTCCCGCCATTTATGACACCCTTTAGTTCCCACTGCCCTCATGTGACCTCCCCTCCCCTGATCAATGGAAACAAAGAAAATAACTATCACCCTACCACTCCTTTGGCAGACCCTGTATGCGCTGCCTTCAGCACTCATCCTCTCAGCACAATCCCATTGCTTCCTACTGAAACCCTCTGGGACTCTGTCTGAGTGGCAGTCCAGAAAGGCCAGGGAATTAATGTTCCCTGGTTCTCCAAGAAGGGGACACTGAGGTAGAGTTTAGTGTGCAGGTCATTTTGTTAAAGAGTTACGCGTGTCATAGGTTCGCCATCACTGTCCTAGATGCTGTGTTCCTCTGAGAGATACGAAGACGCAAAGATGGATAAGAGGGTGTCTACCCTTCCTGAATTGAGGTAAGAATGATAGCAGTCTCCGTGGAGAGCTGTCAACGGTGCAGGCGTTTTGCATATTTTATTTATTCCTCTAAGGAACCCTAAAAAGTAGGCACTGCTATCACTATTTAAATGGCAAAGTGAGGTTCAGAAGGGTCAAGTGATGTATCCAAGCTCATGCATCTGGAAAACTTGTTCAACCAAAATGTGATTTCCTTCTATTCTGAGCCCAAGTCCTTTAACATGGATAAGATGCAATGATCCTTATAATGCTTTCCACATATCCAACACTGTTCTAAACACTTTACATGTTTGAATTCATTTAGTCCCCACATCAATGTGGCAATGCAGATACTAGCATTATCTCCATTTAGGGATGGGGAAACTGAGGCACCGTGAGATTTTTTTTTCCCCAGAAGTAGTCATATCCTATATAACAAAAGGCTAATATGCAAATTGTCCCCTTGGGAATTCGACTGGGAGACCGGGAGTTCAATCGCTCATTATGACGTGCACTGACCACCAGAGGGCAGGACAGCATGGACCATAGCAGGCAGATCAGCGGCAGTGGCAGAATCTGAGTGAGTGAGGGAAGGAGGAGGCAGGGAGGGGGAGCCCGAGAGGTGGGGAACCTGATCAGCCCTGATTGCCGGCCAAGCCTAGGGACCCTACACATGCATGGATTTCATGCACCAGGCCTCTAGTAGTCAATAAACAACAATGCTGGGATTTGAATCCAGGGAGACTGGCTCTAAGAATCCACACTGTCCACAACATACTATGCTTTTACTCTCAAAGGAAAAGCACAGATTCCAGGCTAGAGGAGGGAGTGATTTCTTGAGGCTATAGAGTAGAATAGTATGTGGGAGAAAATAAATTAAGTATTTGGGGGAAGATGAAGCTTTTGAACTGGGTTTTGAAAAACAGGTGGACATGTGGAAGGAGGGTGAGGTTGAGGTGAGAGAAATTCTACCTAAGTATTTTCCTCTCCACCACCCTTTCTTTATTCTCTGTCGTTGGCATTGTTTCCTTCATAGACCTTTCTGGTTAGTAAATGCTTATGAACTTCCTTACAAAAAAAATATTTTCCTCTCCACCACCCTTTCTTTATTCTCTGTCGTTGGCATTGTTTCCTTCATAGACCTTTCTGGTTAGTAAATGCTTATGAACTTCCTTACAAAAAAAATAAAAATAAAAATGAAGGAACTAGAAGCTCTTTATCACTGTATGCCCAGTGCCAGGCACACAGAAGGCGTGCAATCATCATCTATGAAATGGAGGAAGGAAAAGAAAAAAAATTAACAAAGTTAGGAAATGGGTAAAAAGCTGATAAGTTCTGTAGGCATGCAGGAAATCTATCCAAGATTAGTCAAGGAGTGCTTCATGTAGTAGGTGGAATTTGAGCCAAGCACAGTTTTAAAATATATTGTAGTGCATTGATTCTAAGATTTACATAGTTTCACATTTTAACAGTTCTGAAATTGGAATGTATTTTTAATCAATGATGTCCTTTAGCTTAATTGGCATCATTTTCTAAAATGTAGTAGACATGCTGATGGTAATAAATTAAAATGACAGCCCATTTTTCAATTGGCAGCATCTTAGCTTCAATGAAATAAAGTACAGATGTAGAAATGACTTGCCTGTTGCCTATAGATGATGCTTGTTAGAAAATGAATGGGGTGGACAAAAGAAGACTGTGGAGGCCCTGGAAGCCAGGCATATTCTAGACTTGATCTGGGAAACAATAGGGAGCCATAGTGATTTCCTGAGCAGAGGAGTAACCTCACCGAAATAATGTTTAAGAAAGAAATTATTTTGTAATCTGTACAAATATCAAATCATTATGTTGGACACCTGAAATGAATATAATGTAGGTCTATCATGTCTCAATTTTAAAAAGTGACTGCACTCAGCATGAAGAAAAAGTGGTTAATCTGGGTATGTATGTGGCAGCAGTGCCCTGTTGAGGACTGTAGACAAAGACATGAACCAGGAAGGATGGGCACAAAAAGTATGGTGAAGGAAGTATTCTGTGCAAAGGTGTGGAGGTTGGAGAGAGGATGGAACTGAAGCCACCACAGGTGGCTGAAGATGAGGACAATGATACAGAAGGGCAGGTAAGACCAGGCTCAGCAGAGCCTTGGGAGCCATGTTGAAAAGTTTGGACCTTATTCCAGGAACAATGGGGGGCACTGAAGACTTCATGAGCAAGCAGACCTATCATACGAAATATACACTTAAGCAAGATGGTCATTTTGTCTGATTTGCAGAGAGAAGATGTGGGAGGTATAAACCCAGCAAAAAAAAAAACTCATCTACTATGGGACCTAATTGAAAGAAAAATGAAAGCTTAAA
Organism: Myotis brandtii; assembly: GCF_000412655.1. Classification (NCBI taxonomy): domain Eukaryota; kingdom Metazoa; phylum Chordata; class Mammalia; order Chiroptera; family Vespertilionidae; genus Myotis; species Myotis brandtii. The sequence continues at coordinate 569,169 of NW_005353477.1, read as the reverse complement.
CTAGAGAGAGAGCCATAAAGAGAAAGAGAACTAGAGGGTTTCACCACGTGATATAATAGTGAAAGAGAAAAATAAAAATATTAACTATAATAGTGGTTGTTTTAGTGTGCTACGGCTGCTATAACAAAGTATCACACAACAGGTGGCTTAAACAACAGAAATGTA
>NW_005353477.1:555024-567885 GCF_000412655.1 Myotis brandtii | reverse complement strand
TAAAAAATCAATAAAATATATATATTTTTAAAAGAGTTCCCTTGGGATTGAAACCCATGGAGAGAGAGGATGGAAACAGGAATGGACACAGGGAGAAGTAAGACCCATGATAGCCTTTGTCAATGCCATGGGAAGCTCTGGAGCTAAATTAAAGTTATCCTGAGTTGAGCTTAACTGGCCAGGCCTTTATTACCCCACTTCAATCAGTCCTTGGATGTGGGCCAGCATAGACGTGTGGCCAAGGCATGGCACATTCTGAGGTTCTGGGGGCTTGGAGTTTCAACATATCAATTCTGGGGCACACATCAGCCCATAACAGTAGTAATAACAATAGTAATAGCTAACACATAAAGGACTTACCATTTCTATTATCTGACTCTATACCATGTTAGACTATCTTTATTTCTTCTTCTGCCCCCTCTCTACACCCCCAGCTATCTATATGCTAGATCAGTGGTCAGCAAACTCATTAGTCAACAGAGCCAAATATCAACAGTACAATGATTGAAATTTCTTTTGAGAGCCAAATTTTTTAAACTTAAACTATATAGGTAATCCTTTATTGATTTCCTTCCCTTCCTCATCTCACTTCCCCCCTTCCTACCTGTGCTTCCTAAATAAACTTACCTCAGGCCTGCTTTGGGGATAATTCAACCAAAAACATCTCCCAAAAGCTTCTTCACTAATTTTCTCTACATGATAAAAATAGACATTTTTTAAAGGAATGGCCTATATCTCTGAGCTAAATTGCCTCCCTTTCATTGCAATTTGTACTATTTTTCCCCCACTGAACCAGTTATTTGAAGTAGGCATAAGTGACCTTGGCACATGCTGTGACCTCCCCTCCCCTGATCAATGGAAACAAAGAAATAACTATCACCCTACCACTCCTTTGGCAGACACCGTATGTGCTGCCCTCAGCACTCACCCTCTCGGCACAATCCCATTGCTTCCTACTGAAACCCCTTGGGACTCTGTCTGAGTGGCAGTCCAGAAAGGCCAGGGAATTAATGTATCTGGTCTCCAAGAAGGGGACTCTGAGGTAGAGTTTAGTGTGCAGGTTGTTTTGTTAAAGAGTCCCCTTGGGGCCTGCTTTGGGGATAATTCAACCAAAAACATCTCCCAAAAGCTTCTTCACTAATTTTCTCTACATGATAAAAATAGACATTTTTTAAAGGAATGGCCTATATCTCTGAGCTAAATTGCCTCCCTTTCAATGCAATTTGTACTATTTTTCCCCCACTGAACCAGTTCTTTGAAGTAGGCATAAATGACCTCGGCACATGTTAACTGCCCTCCATAATGGTGCAGACTGTCCACAGGAAGGGCTGATGCCTCCAGCACGATGTTTATTGTTGATCAGAAAGACCCACCCATTCAACAAGAGAAAGCCCTCACCGCTGCAAAAGAGTTCCCTTGGGATTGATACCCATGGAGAGAGAGGATGGAAACAGGAATGGACACAGGGAGAAGTAAGACCCATGATAGCCTTTGTCAATGCCATGGGAAGCTCTGGAGCTAAATTAAAGTTATCCTGAGTTGAGCTTAACTGGCCAAGCCTTTATTACCCCACTTCAATCAGTCCTTGGATGTGGGCCAGCATAGACGTGTGGCCAAGGCATGGCAGCTCTCTGCAGCTGAGGCGATTACTGAATAGACTGATGGTGGATGTCTACTAACAGCACCCCCAGGAGCTGGGGAACAAGCCTTTCCTTAAAGAAGAATCCGGGTGGCACCTTGTGAGGCCTCAGAAAGCAGCCCTAAGCCAGTGACTGATAAGGGTTGGAGAATACTAATAAATTCCCCAGCTTCCTCATCTCTTGGGGTTGGGCCTGGTGAGGAGATAACTCTATAGCATGTTGTTCACTGTCTCCTAGAAGTCCCCAGTTGAGTGGAGCCCCAGTTGCCCAAAGTGAAAACCTGCTTGATACCACATCCTTTATTGGATTCCTTCCCTTCCTCATCTCACTTCCCCCCTTCCTACTTGTGCTTCCTAAATAAACTTACCTCAGGCCTGCTTTGGGGATAATTCAACCAAAAACATCTCCCAAAAGCTTCTTCACTAATTTTCTCTACATGATAAAAATAGACATTTTTTAAAGGAATGGCCTATATCTCTGAGCTAAATTGCCTCCCTTTCATTGCAATTTGTACTATTTTTCCCCCACTGAACCAGTTATTTGAAGTAGGCATAAGTGACCTTGGCACATGCTAACTGCCCTCCATAATGGTGCAGACTGTCCACAGGAAGGGCTGATGCCTCCAGCACGATGTTTATTGTTGATCAGAAAGACCCACCCATTCAACAAGAGAAAGCCCTCACCGCTGCTCTTTGACTTAATCAAAATCAGGTCTGTGAAGTACATTCCTCAATCATAAACCCAGCAGACAATAAAACCAATCTTCCCTGAATGTTTATGCCTGGCACCTGCCTACAGCAGCTCATTGCCTGCTTCAGTGCCCACATCTGTATTCAGCAGCAGCTGTCCAGGGAGCTGGTCTCCACATACCACAGAGCATGGCCTGTGGTTGGCCTATTGTTATCTATAATAATAAAAGCATAATATGCTAATTAGACCAGACATCCTTCCCGATGACCTTCCAGACAAAGGCATAATATGCTAATTAGACTAGACATCCTTCCTGATGACCTTCCAGACGAAGGCAGGGCTGCGAGGGAAGCCCGGGTCCTGGGTGCCAGAGGGAAGCTGGTGCTGGCAGCCGGGGGAAGGAAGGCCTACTCTTGCACGAATTTCATGCATCGGGCCTCTAGTTGGAAGATATAACCAGAAGACTGCCTCTCAGGGCATGGGATGACAGATGGCAGAGGGGAAGTAAGGGCACAGAGACCTCAGTGTTTGGTTGCTATGGTAGGAGTGGCAGTCCAGGTCGGGGAGGATTACATTTACACTTTTAACCAAGAACAGCTTTTCTTTATCTGTGAAGGTTGGCCTTGTTGACATCTACATGTGGTAAGGGGGATATTTGTTTTTGCTATTCCTTACTCCTTTTAACCTGTAGCCCTTGACCATTTGGATCCATTTCAGTTGTCAAGAAAAAAATAGAGAAGAGAAATGGAAAATCCTTGGCTTTCAAGTTCAAAAGCCACGTTCCATCTATCATAGGAAGGTTTCAAAGAATACATGCAAAGATAATTTTTCCCACCTATCGAAGAGACTGTTCCTGTTCCCAGGCAATGACTTGAGTGCAGGTAGTTTATTTATGAAGTAATTCCAGAAACCACAGTGGGTAGTGAGACAGAGAAGGGAGGAAAAGCTGCCAATCAATGGTGTGCTAATGAGCTGGTTACCACTGTGGGCAACTAGGGCTGAAACTTATTGGGGACCCTCAGAAAACTGTGAAATCCCCTCAGAACCTTCTCACCAAAGGACGAGGAGGCTGGGGCATTTATCCACCAAATCTCATCACCTGCTGGCCAACAGCTGCCCATAGAGATGAAAATACTGTGTAATTACGGACTATACTTGCAGAGCCAAGCAAGCCCCCATGATACCAGAAAAATCCCTCAAGCAGAGAAACAAAAAGTGACAGCTGCAGGCACTTTAGGTGGGAGACTGGCAGTGCTCAGAAGTGTCTACAGCTGCAGCTCAGGTGGGTGAGGGTTTATGAGAAGGCAATACGGAGCAGGGGCAGAGGGGAAGTAAGGGCACAAGATGAGTCACTGTGTGACTCTTTGAAAGGGGGATCTGCCCCTCAACCCTTTGCTCTCCACTCCTTAAGTCCAGTGTGAGGAAAATTATTGAACCCTCATATAAGTTTGGGGTCTCAGGTCAGAAAGGACCTGCATTCAAGTTCCTAGCAGGTCCCTTAAAAGCAAGCAAAGTCCCTGAGTTCCCCCACACCTTGCTAGCTTGGAACAGTAACACTAGAAAAGAAAAAACAATGATACCAGGGAGGAGGGGTCTCAGGTCAGAAAGGACCTGCATTCAAGTTCCTGGCAGGTCCCTTAAAAGCAAGCAAAGTCCCTGAGTTCTCCCACACCTTGCTAGCTTGGAACGGTAACACTAGAAAAGAAAAAAAAAATGATACCAGGGAGGGTGATATCAGGTGACTGAAAATACAAGACGGCTGAAAGAAGTGGGTAAGAAAAGGTTCAAGGTCATGATGAGAAAAAGCAGAGTTCACAAACTGATAGACAGATCCGTGGGAATAGAACATTTCAGCAGAAGTCAGAGTGGAAGGGTAGTGATGACAGAGAAGAACGCAGCTGAGACCACTGCAGAGGAGGCTAGCAAAACACCAGATGCCCAAAAGTTCCAGATTCCTCCCCGTAAAGCCATGGCACTCCATAAATTCCCTGAAAGCTTAGATGCTTGTTCAGGGAGGAAGCAGAGAGGGGAAATGTCCAAATTGGCCAAGGTTAAATCTAAAATGACTGTGTGCCTTAGTGTGGGTTTCCCTATAAGGAGAGCTTGAAACAAGGATTTGAGCGTGGGCGTTTATTTGGGAGGTGATTCCAGAGAGCAGAAGTGAGGAACTTAGAAGAGCAAAACAGGGAAGGAGGCCAAGCCAAAGTAAGGAAGTGCTAAGGGAGCTGTGTGGCAAGAGGAACTCAAGTCCTTTGGGACCTCCTGAGACTCAGAGAGAATTGTCCACTGGAAGGATGGAAGGCCGAGGCATTTACCCATTGCTTCCCATTCCACGGTGGCCAGGGGATGCTCTCTGTATTAGGGCTCTCCGGAAAAAGCAGAACCAATTGTGTGTGTAATGAAATTTATTATAATAAACTGGGTTACATGACTATGGAGCCTGACAAGTCCCAAGATCTGCTGGGTGAGCCGGCAGGCTGGAGACCCAGGAGGAAGTTTTCACTACTCCATTCTGAAGGTCAGGAAAAGACAATGCACAAAGTTCAAAGGCCTTCGGGCCAGAGGAGTTCTGACTTACTTGGGGGAAGGTCAGCCTTTTTATTCTATTCAGGCTTCGGCTGTTTGGATGGGGCCCATCCACATTATGGAGGGCCATTTTCTTTGTCCAGTCTATCAATTTAAAGATTAATCTCATCCCAAAAATCCCTCACAGAAATACCCAGAATCATGGCTGCTCTCTGGGCACCCTGTGGCCTGGGCCAGTTGGCACATAAAATTAACCACCACACCCTCAGAAGTGTTCATTCTCCAGCACTTCCAAGCTACCTGTGCACTACAGGCCCTGTGAGTGCCTGCCAATGTTTGTGAATTTGGAGGAATCTCTTTGGGGTGGTGGGGGTGGGCAGATTCAGACCATAGATCTCAGACTAGTGGCTGACAGTTGGAGGTAAGTCAAAGCCCATATGGAACTGTGCACCCAGCCGAGGCTTAAATCAGAAATGACACAAAGATGTGATTTGGGGCATAAAAGCATCTTATACATAAGGTTTTCCTGAATTTATTAAGATTATTATCTTCCTACCATTGACAAAACAGAGCTTCATAAAAGAGATTAGATTGAGTTATAGAAGCATTTAGAAAGCTACACTTTCTGCACACCCTCCCTACCCACCTTGCACATATGAAAAATCTAAAGCTAGAACTGCTTAATCACATCTTGGCAATCAATGGGTTGCTGCCAATCACCTCATATCCAATGTGCCTGTAATTTATTTTTCCATGTTAATTCATCCATGGAATATGTATTGAGTATATAAGCCATTATGCCAGCTAGAAGTACAAAAGGTAGAGAAGATGAATGTTCCGCTCTCTCATAGCTTCCCCATTACTTGCCTTCAAAGGCCTTAGGTTGATTTTGTGAATACTGGCAGTTGTTTTGATTATGAGATCAGGCTTTATTTGGGGACACTGTCTCTGGATGGAGATTAGAAGGGGAAACATATTAACCCAAAAAAGTTGGAGGTTACAAAAGTTCACATTTGAGCCATTTCCATTCAAAGGCAAATTGACCTCAAAAGTCTTAGGCATGCCAACATGTAAGTTGAGCTTTTTATTAGTGAAACACTGCCTATGAATTTAGGTTATTTAAGTAACACATTATCAAGGTAAATGCGGTAAAATTACTAAGTTACATTTCAGTTTACAGGGTGCTTGTATAAAATTAAAAATTATATACATAGGTTTAAATTCCTCTCATAAATTAAACATGTTACTGTAATAGCAAGTAAATCACTTCTTTTCAATTTTTGTTTCTCTTCAATTTTTATAAAACTTTTTTCAGCTGAAATGTGGGTCTAGAGATTGGGTTTCTATAGTTTCTCCCCAGTCTATAGAAGCCATAATCAAAAATGTATGAGCACCACTTAACTTGGGATCACTGAATGTGTTCAGAGGGGTATATTCAGGTGATTAAGAACTCAATCTCCAGAATCAGACACACTTATTTATGAAGCCCCAGATCAGCAACTACTAGTTAGCGAACTTGGGCAGGTGATGCAATCTGTCAGCATCTCCGCTTCCTCGTCTGAAAAATGCAGCTAATACTAGTACTTACCTCACAGAGCTACTGAGACAAGTAATTGAAATAAGCACTTAGCACAGTACCGGACATGGTACATGGTGTGTACTCAACAAATATTAGTTACTATTCAATTATTATCATTTTAACAAGATAAACACAAGAGAGCCATAGCATTGACAATGAACCATATCACTCAGAAGAGCTGGGATTCTGTAGAGCTACCGAATCCAGGTTATGCCTACAGGGGACAACGTTCTCCAAATATGGGTTTCATGGATTTTAAATGGGAAGACAAAAAAAGCACAAGTTCATTTCAAGAAATTTTCCCCCAAGTCAAAATTAATTTTGCTTTGGGCTTTGCAAATCCCTCCTTTAATTGTCTAACCATCTCTAATTGAGAAAGGAATGAAGTAAGTTTATTTCCTCTAGGGGAAACAAAAAGAATTTGAAGACACCAAAATCATTTGCTTTTGCATAATATAAAGACGTAAAAGGGGAAAATAAATCTTCAGAGGTATTACAGGCAATCACTTCATGAGCCGTGATGGCCTTAAGATATATATTAATTTCCTAAACTGATAGAAAGAAAATTAGATCTCATTTATTCTACCTTTGATTTTTTTCTTACCTCTTAAAGTTAGAATGTTAAATGGGCTACAGGATCAATGAACAGTATACACATAATGTAGACGAGATTTAAAATTTAATATTTCTTGGTTTCATGAGTACATAAGTTTTAAGAACGAATTTTAGGCTAACGCCTTCCATTTATTCTACTACGATCAACTGATGTTCGCGAAAACAACTTCCAGCTGAGGAGGCAATAACATCTAACGCAGGTAAAGGGGGGCCACACATTCTTTGATAGCCTTCCCATGAAGAGGTGGAGCCCATGTCCCCTCCCTTTAAAAAGGCGCGCTCGGGGACCGATTTCACACAGAGAACATGGCAGAATGTTCTGAGCCCAGGCCCTAAGAGACTGGCCGCTCCCACCTCCTTTCTCTTGGAACACTCCTTCCCCCAAAAGCTGTGGGTTTGAAATGTCGGGAGCTTCCCACGTGCACTCCGAAACTGACCCCTGAACACGAAAAGGAAGGCTAGACCAGAGAAAGGGGCAGACCACTCCAGATGGGCAGGTGGCAGTCATAACAGAGAAAATGACTTACCTGCAACGCTGGTCTGCAGAGGCCGAGAGACGAGTAAAGCTCCTCACCTCCTCGCCCGTATATTAAACGTTTGTACAGAGGCCTTAGCTGGGCTCAGCCCTGAATCCAGTCCAGTTGGTGTCAACAACGCCTTACTCTCCAGGCTGCATCCTTGGAAATGGCTCCCACGGTGGGAACGGTGGGCGGGAGGTGCATTATAAGGGGGAGGAGTGAGAAGCCTCCAATTGCCCGGATGGAGCCCTGAGGTCAATCAGAGGTCACATTACCTAAATGAGCTCCTCCAACAGAACCCAGTCCAGCCCAGCTGCGGCGGTTCGGCGGTTCGGTGGTTGAGCATCGATCTATGAGGTCACGGTTTGATTCAGGACACGTGCGGGCTGGATCCCCAGTGTGGTGCATGCAGGAGGCAGCTGATCAATGATTCTATCTGTGACGTTTCTACCTATCTCTCCCTCTCCCTTCCTCACTGAAATCAATAAAAATATAGTTTGGAAAAAAAAAAAGAGGTCCAGCTCCCCAGGAGATCTTCATGCAGTGAAGAAGCTCAAGATAGCCATAAGGACAGGCCACAAGAAGAGAAAGACGGACACACAACCAACCAACCTTCCGCAATTCCAGCCATCCCAGCCCAGGTACCAGGTAAGTGAATGAAAAGCCTCCAAATGCCTCCAGCCTCAGCTACTAACTGCCTGCAATCATATGCGGGATCCTAAGCAAGAATCACCTATCTGAACCCTTCAACCTCCAGGTTCTTGAGAATTTATTATTACACACCAGATAACCTAATTGGTAGAAGTAGTTCATTGCAAACTAAAACAGGCTTTCTTTTCTACTCCTATTTTAGGTTTCATATAGAAATGGACCTAGAATGGGGGTTCCAGTTCTACAAGCTTTACTTCAGGATCTCAAGCCAATGTTTTCTCATTAGAAATCAATTCTATTACAGTACTTTCTTTTAAAATAATCACAATAATCTACTTTTTTTTTTACCATCGCCCAATTCCTTCATGCAGAAATAGCTAAATCTTCCAGAGCAGTTATATCTACCTATTAGTCCTTAAATGTATTGCTAAAATATGTTTAAATGTTACTGTTAGTAAGCAATGGGTCACATCAAGCACTTTCTAAGTTGTAAAACTTTCTGTTTACAAAACTTTCTGTTTATGCAAAATTCTAGAGGATGAAAATGAACATTGTCTAGAAGGCTGACCAGACAATATGCTGAGATGAGGGTTGGACATCAGAGAAATGTTAATCCTTATTTTCAAAAAGGACTTTTGCCTTGGCTGAGTGGTTCAGTTGGTTGGAATGCCGTCCCATGCATCCAAAGGTTTCAGGTTCGATCCCCGGTTCTATCCTCTCTCTAAAAGTCAGTAAAACCATATCCTCGGGTGAGAATTAACAAAAAAACAAAAGCCGAACTTTTCTATATTTAACCACAGTTTTCCTAGCTCAGTTCAGCCATGACTCATCAAAGAAGATACACATGTTTAATAGCTTTAATTAGACTTGTTCAGAATGAAGAATTGGAAGAACAACAGTGTCTATAATCTGTTTTTACTTTTGAGTGAAGCATTTCAAATTTGTGGTCCACTTTTCTCATTCACTTACACAAATTAGGAACTTAATCTTTTCTCAAGCGATAGCTCATTTATTCATTCACTCAACAAAATGGGTGCTACTATTTGTCAGGCACCATGTTGGGTCCTAGCAATACTAAGATAAACAAGACAGACTTGGCTACTACCGTGGAGTCTATTTCTAACAAAGAAGCAGGCATTAAACCAGCAGTAAGTGTGTTAAGAGCTAAAAAGGAAGAAGTACAAGGAGCTTTGCAATCACACAGGAGCACTATCTGACCCAGTGTAGGTCTTAGAAGGCTTCTCATACATCAAGCATGTCAAACTCAAAGGCTAACACAGGCCAAATAAACAAGGTTTAAGTTTATGTGGGCAAAAAAAAAAAACAAAAGCTTCAATTTTCATAGAAACGTAGGTTTATTTCAATAGAGATATGCTGAATACAAAGGGCTGAAATACATGAGTAATCATTAACATAAAATAATAGAACATTTTAATGAAAATTAATATTTTTTCTTGAACACTAACTGACCAGACACTGAATAACTGCACAAATAATAAGCATAACACAAATAAACCTATTTTTCTTGTTCTCCAAAAGCAAAGTATTTCCTGCTGCATACACCAAACAAGTCAGTCCAAGACTAATGACGTGGCAATTGGTTGCTAAAATATTTGCTACCTGTATTAGTGGAGAGAAATGGTGCACCTGCATATAGGGCGTGTAAGGGAAATGAATGCAACACTATTATAGTAATCAGCCATTAGCGAACATTGTAGTTTGTTATTAATAATTATGTATAACAGGATATTGTAAAAATGAAGTTATGAAATCCTTATTAAAATGTTTCTTACATACTGTTATATTGGCTGGGCTGCAAAGATATTTGTTGTGGGCCACATGCAGCCCGTGGACTGAGAGTTTGACATGCTTGTTATACATCATGCAACTTGATCCCAATAAACAGCACTATATGCCCCAGCTTTTGTACAGTTTAAGGTATAAAGCAATGAAGTGGCACAGGAGGCAAAAATACCATCTTTTTATTGATAGAGACTTAATTAGAGGACATAACTTGGCATGAAAGCCAAAGAGAACTGAATTAAACATGATTATGCACCCAACCAGGTGGTGCTGGATCAGGTTAAGAAAGGGCAGAGCTGAGCTAGGCATACCCAGTAATTATTTCCAATTTTACCAAACAAGCAAATCACTGTGAACAACAACTAAAAAAGCAGACAGGGGTCAGAAGTTCTGTATCAGTAGCATTCCTTCCACTTGGAAGAAGCCATCATGAGGGGTAAGAAACAGGAATTTTATTGACACAAAGGAAAGCCATTACCTTTTATTCTGACCAGTTTCTTCTTATCCTGCTGTTCTCTTGAACAACAAAAGAAAAATCACTCAGAAAGTCACCTTCAACTTCCTGATGGTTTCTATTAACAGCAAAAACCCATTGCACAAATAGTTCAAAATTGAATACATACCCTTGATGTATAAAATGCTCTTTTGGCTAATTCATCAATAAGCGTGAAAATGCAATCTGACCAGATTGGACATTTAAAATGCTCTCTATTATTACCATATGTTTTCCCAAGAGGGAAGCGGGGTGTCTAAGCCATGCCACTTAAAATACAGTAGGTTAGTGTAATAAATGCTCATTGAAAAGCTTCCAGAAAAAGTTTCCTGTTAATTTTTCTCTCTTCTATTTCCTGAAGAATATAAGAATATTTTTGTTTTTAAAAACTCAAGAAAAATGGTTAATGAAAATTAAGCATGGGTATTTCCAGATACCTCATTTTAAAAATATATTTTTTTATTGTTTTCAGAGAGGAACGGAGAGGGAGAGAGAGATAGATACATCAATGATGAGAGAGAATCATTGATCAGCTGCCTCCTGCATGCCCCACCCTGGGGATTTAGCCCTTAATCTGGGCATGTGCTCTGACCAGGAATGAATATTTTCACTCCCTGCCCTCACACCAAATTTGGTATTTCATTTTGTCCATCCCCTTCAGACCCAGCCTCCACTCTTTCCACCCTGCTCTGTGTCTGGGAGGCTGACCTCTATGGGCTGCATCGGCATTGTTGCCCCTGGATCCTGGTTGATTAAGCCAAGGAGAAGATTGGAGGATAGAGGGTCGGAGGAGTAGAAGGTCCAGGTCAGTGGTTCTCAACCTTCTGGCCCTTTAAATATAGTTCCTCATGTTGTGACCCAACTATAAAATTATTTTCGTTGTTACTTCATAACTGTAATGTTGCTACTGTTATGAATCGTAATGTAAATATCTGATATGCAGGATGGTCTTAGGCGACCCCTGTGAAAGGGTCGTTCGACCGCCAAAGGGGTTGCGACCCACAGGTTGAGAACCGTTGGTCCAGGGCTTCATTCCCTTGGTTCACATCCTTCTGGTCTGTGGATTGAGAGTCACTGCATTTCTTTTTTGAAGGTCCCAGCTCCTGTCATGCAGCCCTCTCCTGTAGCTGTAGCATTGGTATACCTTTACTGGGTTCCAATGACAGTCCTTCCACTTTACTTTTACTTTATATTTACTTTTCATATCCTATACCCTGTCCAACAGCAAATCCTGTTAGCTACACCTTCAGAATGAATCCAAAATCTTACCACTCCTCACCATCTCCAGCATTACCACCCTTGCCTGACTACTATTTACAGCCTCCTAACTGGTCCCCTTCCCACATTCAGATGAGACTTCCCCTGGCATACTAGCTATAATAGAGCTATTTCTCTATTCCCCTTACTCAGCTGTATTTCTCAAATAGCACTTATCACCATCTGACATAATCTATATTTGCATATTCTATCACCCCTCAGATTCTATGACAGTAAAGATCTGTTTTTGTTTATGGCTATATTCCTAGTGCTTGGAAGAATATATAATACACAATAGTCACTCAATACATATTGGTCAAATAGTTGAATAATTATCAAAATAACCTACAATAATTTCATGATCTAAATTCATTGTATGACTAAAATGAAAGACCCACGTGTCTAGGATAGCATAGCATGTGGGGCCATTATTAAATACTCATGTACTCTGTGGCCACCTTAAGCCCTTGTGAAATATCAGTCAGTGGACAGTCTTACATTGCTTCTTCATAGCTTAATATTTAATACACTAGAGGCCCGGTGCACAAAATTTGTGCACTTTTGGGGGGTCCCTCAGCCCGGCCTGTACCCTCTTTCAGTGCAGGACCCCTCGGGGAATGTCCAGGAGCCCTCACTCCTTACCGCCCGCCTGCTCGCTACCCCTTACTGCTCAGCTCGCTGCTCCTTAGTGCTGCCGCCACCACCACCACCACTGGTGCGCTTGCCCGCTGTGAGCCTGGCTTCTGACTGAGCATGGGAGCGCATGACCACCAGAGGTCAGCTCCTGTGTTGAGTGTCTGTCCCCTGGTGGTCAGTGCATGTATTGGCAACCAGTCATTCTGCCATTTGGTCAATTTGCATATTAGGCTTTTATTATATAGGACTAGTGGCCCGGTGCACGAAATTTGTGCACAGGGGAGGGGGGTGTCCCTCAGCCCAGCCTGCACCCTCTCCAATCTGGGACCCCTCGAAGGATGTCCTACTGCCGGTTTACAGGGATCGGGCCTAAACCGGCCGTCGGACATCCCTTGAGGGGTCCAGATTGGAGAGGGTGCAGGCTGGGCTGAGGGACACCCCCCCCCCCCCCGG
>NW_005353477.1:543583-554951 GCF_000412655.1 Myotis brandtii | reverse complement strand
CCACTCCAAATTGCCCCCCCCCCCGCTGTCCTGATCACTTACAACTGACCCCCACTGATGGCCTGCTCGCCCCCAACTGGCCCACCTGCTGGTCTGCTTACCCCCAACAGCCCCGTCCCCCATCAGCCTGATCACCCGCAACTGCCGTCCCCTCTTGGCCTCTAACCACCTCTACCTCGGCCCTACCACCTTGGCTTTGTCCAGAAGAACATCTGGAAGGTCTCCTGGAAGTTCTCCCAGTCTAATTAGCATATTACCCTTTTACTAGTATAGATTACTTCGTAGTAAGCTTGGAAGACTAGTTATTGAAAAAAGTATACAATGTTTCTTAAGTAAAGAAAAGAACAATCTGCTCCAGATGGGGTGAACAGTAAGTGAGGGAGGAGACTAAGGCAGAAAGTGCAGGCTGTGATAGGCATGTTTGGAAAATAGAGCCATGGTGGAAGCAATGGAAGATCATCTTGGTTACAGGGAGACTGACTGTGAAATGATATTCATCAAACATTTATTAAATGCCTCCTCCATGCAAGATACTGTGCTGGAAGCCAAGACCGAGGCATACTGAAATATGAATAAGATAGGCTCCTGTTTCCAAGTGTTCATGATCAAATATAGCAAATAAAACATATGCTGACATATCTCTAATATAATGTATAACATGAGGAGTTGGAAAGGAAGACAAGGTGAGAAGAAAGAAGCTACTGGATCGTATAATGACTGCTAGTGGAAATGAAGTAGCCAGTGGAACAAAATTTAATTCTAAAACTTTAAGCCTAAAGTTCCAGAAGAAGTATAATTACATGAACAGAAATGAGGGGGCGGGGAAGTTTGGCAAATTTATAGAATCAGTTTGAAATGACAGTGGACCAGTGGATGAGCCATTGTCCAAGGACTCCCAAGCCTGACTTTTCATAGGACAGGGGTGCCTGAGGAACTTCAAAAAATTTTTTTCAAAAAATACTGACTCCTGTGTTTTAGTCCACAACTACTGTGTCATAATCTCTAGGAGTGGTGCATATTCAGTATGTGTGTATTTTGTAGATATGTACCTGTATGTTTATGCAATAGGTGTGTGTATGTGTGTATATTTCTTAGGTGGTTCTGATACAGCCAGTCTATGGACCATTATTTGCATTCCCTGCTATTGACAGCTAAAATATGTAACTGAAAAGAAGATGAGGGATCATCATTGAAGTTTTAATTCTTTAAAACAATGATGACCTAATTTGGATACTGAAGACTGGCACCTCTGAGGATGGGAAAAAATCTGGATGATGTATAGCTTCACAAGAGTAGAGTTAGATTGACATTGAGGAGACAAAAAGAAGGCACAATAAACATTCTGAAAAGAGACTAAAAATAGTTCTTAGGGGAAAAATAACGAACTGTAGCAACTCAGTAAGCAAGAGAGTATTTCTTATGCATAATAAAATATGGAGTCTCTTCTTAGGTATATCCATGCCCCACACTCTTTTTTTTTCCAATTTTTAGTACTTTGAAACTTAGTGATGTAGTGTGGCAGAGTAATTACTCATTTTCCTCTCTAAATATTTTTTTTAAAAAAAGAGAATTGCTGTCTTAAAATAATGAGTACTGAATTGAATGTTGCAGAACAGATGCAGTGACCAAAAAGACAGGTCTTGCTAATTAACTCAGTACAGTACTCATTAAAGATGAACAACTCATGAAGCTAAAACATAATTGTGCACGGGTTTTAAATGTATAATTAATAGGTAAGAGAATGTATTTTTAAAATAAAATAATTTGCTAATGCAATGGTTAGTCTGTGGCCTACCTGGGAAAGTACAGCTTTAACTTGAACCATGATCAACCTAATTTTGTATTCAAGTGTTTAATCAACACTCACATGGCATTTACCATATGCCAGGCACACTTCTGAGCTCATTACAAATTTTAACTCATTTACTGCTCTTAGCAAACTTTAAGATATATATCATTTATCTCAGATAGGAAACTAAGGCACAGTGAAGCTAAGAAGGTTGGCCAAGGAACACAACTAAAAAAGATTCAAGCCCAAACCATTCATCTTCAGGGGCCATGTTAAGGCAAAGCAGTTGCCATAACAATATGATTGTTTTTAATAATTTTGATTAAATTTAGTTTTTAGCTGAAAATAAATAACAGCAGTTAATTTGTGTTATTTCACCACTATGGCTAATGAACATATTAAAAGAAAGCTATTTGGAAGATGAGCTGACTGAAATAACCAGAGTTACCCATATATGTGATGTTTAAATGCCCCTTCTCTTGAGATGAGTTCCCTCAGAAGATGCTGAGACAAATAATGTGAGAGCATGTAGTTTGACTGGAAGGGGGTCCCAAGGAGCACTGGGAGGGAAATAGGCACATGCGACTAAAAAAGGAAAGAAGCTAATAAAGTACATTTTTGAGCACGTGACTACTATGGGCAATGGTGGCTCAATCCCACTGGGGAATTCTGGGAAGCAATGTGGAACATGCACCTCCATGAGGAAGCCGGAGTATTTAACCACCACCTGTCTGTCATTGGCAAAGAGTATCAGGTGTTCTTAATTGGAAACCACGGGGTCAGCAAACAAATCAATGCAGAGCGCTCAGAGGATATAGCCAGGACATCAGCAGCATCTCTTACAGGCCATGATGTGCCTCTCACTTAAAAAACTAAATAGTCTCCCATAGTTAAGTT
This sequence comes from Myotis brandtii, assembly GCF_000412655.1. Classification (NCBI taxonomy): domain Eukaryota; kingdom Metazoa; phylum Chordata; class Mammalia; order Chiroptera; family Vespertilionidae; genus Myotis; species Myotis brandtii. Next base: position 552,265 of record NW_005353477.1, on the reverse strand, counting down.
ATAATTTTTCTAGTTAATACTATTTTCCTATTTGTCTAAATCATGCAAACTCAGATATCAAAGCTCTTATGAGAATATATTTGCACAGGCAAGTACACAGTATTTCAAATATTATATTGCAGTGGTAAAATTTTATCAAGAGTGGGGTAATGGTAGCAGTAAAGTGAGTTTCTGTAAAATTTTTCAGTGCACAGCTTTACATAGAGAAAAAAAATGAGAGTAGTGACATTCTAAACCCAGTTGTACTGAGTATGTGATCCAGGACACGTGGTGGTTTATCCTCTCTCATCTATTTCATTGCGTGGGAAAAAGAAATGTTAACATTTGCCTCATGAAGTTGGAAGTAGGTGCCTATTCTTTGTCTTTGAAGTATTTCTTTCTCTGAAAAATCCCCCATCCTGTATGTCCATGGAGGAGCTGTCTACCATAATGGTAGGTCACCCCCGAACAGGGGTAGGCAAGTGACCCAAGCAGGACTAAATAGACAAATAGACTTTTTCCTAAGGTCAAAATGGGAGCAACTCTGGAAGAAGGACTTCCTCATCCACTGCTTTGCTGAAATGGCAGGATGAAGGTATGAACAAGCATTCTGAGCAAACTGAATGAGAGAGCAGGTGATTTTGAGAGTATGGTTATTAAAGCTGGGGACAGTGAAACAAAGGAAAGACTCAGGGTAGAAGAAGCAACAGGAGAGAGCCTGGGCAGTGCTCTGATTTGGCTCCCTAGAAACATTATGGGAAAGAAGTGAGCCCCGGAGGGGCTGCTGTTAGCTCACTGGGAAATCAGAGAAAAGGGGCCTTGGAGACAGGATCAGGGGGTGAGCCAGGGTCAAGCTGCCGCCCCCCACTGCTCCCCCTGGCTGCAAGTCTCTAGAGGACCCTTAGAGTTAGGGGGAAGCAAAAGTTCATGCTGGGGAAGGGGCATGGGTGTGCTCTAGAGCGAGCCACACTGAGTCTTCCTCCTGAGGGCTTATCTTTTTCTTCTGCAGCCAGAATCTTAAGGGAGGGTTTCAGCAGAATATTCATCAGCTTTCCAGGTGCGGTTTTAATATGCTGATGAATCAAAATGAGCGTATAGAAGAGTTTTGGATTATTCTTTGGTCTGTTTTACTGTTTTATTTTTATCTTGGGTATGCCTGGCTCTCATGGGGTTTTTTGTTATTTGTTCCCCTGACTTCATCTGTCTTTGGGTTTAGCTGGCACAAATGGCATTATTTGGGTCTCTGTTTTCTCTCTCCCTGACCAGGGTGATTTAAGCTATGTATTCTCTGGTTAGGGAGGAGAGGTATAAACTATTTGCTCTCAAGTGGCCTTGGTTGGGCAAGATAAGGTCTTGTGGTTCACAAGTTGGCTGTAAGTTGTTCAAATTGTTCAGCCTTGTTTAATTTTCTTGTCTCAGTGTCCCTATTCCACTTGCTCAGGAGTTTTTCTAGCTTCTTACTATGCTGCCACAATTTTACCCTGTATATCTAACACAGTATTCACGAGGAATTTAATAATAAATGCAGTGTCTCCATTGGAAACAGCAGTAATAATCTTTCAATAATTTACTGAGGGAAAAGTAGGTGAGAAGAAAATAAATTTGATTTTAACACTTTTAATAATGACTTAAAATAGTAAAAGTATGAGAGAAGCATGAAAAATAGATGTGCTCTTGTTCAAATGACTAATATTTTTTGAGAGTGAAATATCTACATATGAAAGTAAAGGATTTTTTTTCAGGCTGAGAATTTTATGTTTGCCAAATAACTTCTAAATAGTACATAGAAATAAAATATGCTAGACATTTACATACATACTGTGTAATATTTTATACAACACTAGTTAGTGCTACAGAAATAGGTGCTGATTGAATAATTTATAAGAAGGAAATTATACATTATTTCAGGAACATTAATCTACAATTACTTCAACCTCATTCAAGTGCTGTCTTCAGAATGAATTCAGGATGACACTATGGCAGCAACAGCATGACCAATAATATAGGGATTGAAGAGAAAACAAGGAATCTGTGTTTTGCTCTAAGAAACCCACAATGATTTTAGGTAGGCATATGGCCTTGTTAAAATTATTCAAGGCTTCCTCAGCTACATTCAAGTAACTATCATTTAAATGGATGGTGATCACTGTGATCACGGGCCAATCCCCCTACTAAATAGCAGTCCCTGAGTATTCAGCCACAGAAAAATCTGCTTGCTAAGTTAAAAACAAAGCCAGAGAAATTCGAAGAATATAACTGCCATTAGCAGCATTTATGCTGCATGAAAAAGATTGGGCCATTGCTAATTGAGATGTTGCATCACTGCTCAAATTTCATTCCATTGGATAAAATATATATTCCATTGGATAGGATATATATTAACCAAGACCAGAACTTTAATCGCTCTTTAAAAATAAAGCCCAGCTGGCGTGTCTCAGTGGTTGATCATCGACCTATGAACCAGGGGTCACAGTTTGATACCTGGTCAGGGCACATGCCCAGGTTGGGGGCTCGATCCCCAGTGTGGGGTGTGCAGGAGGCAACTGATCAATGATTCTCTCTCATCATTGATGTTTCTATCTTTCTCTCCCTCTCCTTTCCTCTCTGAAATCAATTTAAAATATTTTTTAAAAATTAAAATTAAAAATGGGTCTTTAGCTAATTTAATACATGCTATCAGTCTCATAATAGGCAGCCAACAATTTATTTCACCAATGATAAAGTAGGAAGTGCTGAGAACTACTAATGTTTATTTAATCAAATATCTCCAAAGCAATGGCATAGATCAGTGAATTTTTTAAAGTGATGCCCTTAGGTGACACTGTGATGGAATGGTATACCCTGATTTTACACCTACAGTTGCATGATATAATGAGTTGGATCAAGAAGAGTCAAATCTGAAGGCAAAAAAAAATTGATCAGAGCTTTCTTTTCAATACCTCTCCTAGTGGATCTTCAGGATCATAAGTTGGCAATTCACTCCTAATTAAATGCTTGACTTTGTATAGAATTAATTCCATTAATAATTTCTAACAACATGTTTATAAACTCATTGCCACTCCTATCTAATTCTTCCTTAATTTGTAGCTTAGAAAATATGAGGGAATGATTACCTATATCCTGAAATTACTCAACCCTGAGATTGCCAAAATTTCACCATACTTTTAGTGCAAATGTGGTCATCATAATAATAAAATCAATTGCATTGGGTCTTTCGCCCATCTGTATAATGAATGTGGTATTGTAGGTTCTTGCAGAACTCCCTGTAAGAGTGCCTGGTGGTTTCCAGGCTGTATCTCACAAAGACTTGCCATCTTCTTAGATCCTTCTTCTCTGAACCCCTTTATTCATGGAAACTGTCCAGAAAGCCACCAGTGGTACTTCTATCCATGTTTTGAGGGCTCATTGTATTAACATCTTCAGTATTGAAAAGTTGTATAGTCCTGAACCAAACAGCAGAGAAGGGGGCCACTCTCTAGGCTGAAGTGGGTTCTGATTACTAAGATGAAATTGAGGTGCCACTACATAATAGGGGCAAAGAAGACTATGTTTACAACACGGGGGATTCCCTAGGGTGCCTCAGTATTCTCTTGGCCAATGCTAAGTTAAATGGCCAGCAGCATATCTTCAATATAATGAAGAAATGCTGATAAAATTTTGTTCAATATGCTGACATTGGCTTGTAAGCTAGGTTGCCTTTTTTTACCATAATGTCCTTGGAGGAACCAGGTATAATAACTGTCAGCCTATTTTAAAGATGGCCTATTTTGCTTTTTACCAGTATAGAATTAGGCAAATTAGAATAGCTTTGTGCTTTCCTGAATTTGACCTACCGAAAAGGTGACCTTAATATACCTTATATGTACCTTGCTAAAAAATTACCCAGTTTTCCAAGTAATTTGGGGGCTTGTCCTGAAGACTAGGATAAATGCACATTCCCCTTCCTTTAAAAACCCCAGAGCAATTTCTCACATCTCCTTTTTTATAAACTCAGATGAGCTGTTTCTTCATAAAATGTACTACAGTTTCTTTGAAATGCATGATGAAGGATGCCTTCCTCCTCTGTTTCTATGCCCTCCTCATACTTCCTTCACACCATACCTTGTTCCTATGGAATGAGGTGAGACCTGCCAGACTATTCTTTTTCCTCAAAATCTTCACTTAATTTTTTGAAGTGACCCCCAAAGAGTTTTATTTTCTATTCTAATTTTCTTTTCAGATCCATGTATCAAGGGCTTAATCAGGATGTGTGCCCATTCTGTACGTATGCCCATGTGTCATACATACTGTACACTTAGAGGTGCGTCTGTGGGCTCAGCAATGTGCAAGGCTCTGCAGATTGACTCTAAGGAATCATAAAGGTCAGCCCCAGCTCCAAAAGTCATCATGATGAGTTTGGGAAAACAAGAGGCATGTATAGGAAACGATAGAAAATCAAGTTATTCAATTGAACAACAGAAAGAAAATGGGTCAATGTCTTAAATGTTTTCTTGAAGAGTAAAATTGAAGACAAAGTTTTCACTGCAGATAGTTTATTGTAATTCTAAGGAGCACACTAGGTAAATAAGGAAGTAAGAAGAACAGGAAGGTGTTATCAGCTTATTGTGGGAAACTGACTTGCCCCTTCCTGCTTGAAACTCTAGGAAACATCAAAAAAAGGAATGAATAACATAATGTCACTCAATACCCATCCATCTTTAGGTTAGGGAGTGGGAAGTGTTAATTCCTACACACACATACACACACACACACAACACACACACACACACACACACACACACACTTCCAGCCTACCTTGTACATGGGTGAGAAGAAGCCCTTGGACAGGAGGATGCCGTCAGCAGGAACTAGAAAGGTGAATGCCAGGGGGACACAGGCAGAGTTGACAATGCCAGTTAGTAAAGACTTTGTGAGAGCTGGCATTTCGCGTACACAGTACTATTGGTGGATAATATACTGTGGGTTGGTAGAAAAGAATAGAGGTCCCAATAACATGCAAAGAAAAGAGTGTGGACATGCTGAGGAAGGAAATGGGAGAGGGTGACAATGAAGATCTCAGGAAATGGTCTTCTCCATGTTGTCTGTTATTTAAGAAAGGTGTTACTTTAATCCTGGGAACTTTGTATTTGCAGGTATTAATCACCTCATTGTACACAGATCTGAAAAAAACTCTCACTGGAAAATGAACAGTTCTTCGCTCAGAAAAAAAAAGGAGATGGAGAGGGGGGGTCAGATGACTTGGGAAGTTAGAGAAAAATCCTAAATAAAATAAATGTGCTAGAAAAAAAATAACTTGAGGAAAGGCTAACATTTAAAATTGCTATTATATAGCAAAGGAATGAATAATTTTGGCCTTTAAGTCAAATTCCTACCAAGTACAAGGAACATAAAGCTTAATCCAAGGATACATTTGCAAGGTGTCTCAGACCTTGGCCTTCAAAGGGGCTTGTATATTAAGAATCACCTTTGGCATTTGTTTAAAAACACAGATGCCTGAGCCAAATATCCAGGGGTGATTTTTTTATTTAGAATCTCCTGGGGTAGAACCTCTGTACCTGCATTTTAAAGATTCATCAGTAATGCTAATATGCACCGTGGGTCACAAACCACTGGTGGTGAACAGAATGAACTATGAGTCCTGTATTGATGTAATTAGACTACGGAAAATAGCTGGGAAAAGAGGGGGATGATGGTGAAGCATCCATCTTATATAAAAACTGCTGTTTGAAATTTTAACCCTGCTATTTCTGGCTTCTGTAAATGCTTGCTGGTTTAAATAATAAGGAAAATAAGACAACTCCCATTTCAGAGAGGCCATTAAACCTTCTCCATATGAAGTTATCAGTGCTGGCATCAGGCCAAGCCTTTGGTTGAGGTCTCAAAGCCCCAGCACATAGGGCCCTTTAAGAACTTGCAAAGGGAACCGGAAAAACCCCATATTTGGGAGGCAAAGAAGGTAAAATAGTATAAATACAGGAAACTTCCTGTGTGATTTGGCCCAGAATTTGAGAGACATTTTCCTCTGGGCCCGTGCGTAATAATAATAATAATAAATGTAACTCCATCTCTCTAAACGTTGCTTGGTTCTTCTCCGGTTTTCTATAACAATGGGAATGCATCTGGCCAGAGATAACCTCTGACCAGTAAAAAGATGTTATAGAGGGAAAAAGAAAAGAATGTGGCAACACAAAGAGAAAAGAAGACTCCCACCCCACACCCATGATGCCACAAGGAAGCTTGGCATGAGGTCTGCCAGTTCAGTACAGCAGGCCTGGCTCTCTGAACCTAAATCAGCAGGCAAGTTAGAAATGCCCCATAGAATCCAAGAAAGTAGAGCCAAGTACAGCATGAATGTCAACAAAGCAAGTCAGAAAGACTTAGTGGGAGAACCTCCCTATTTTTCAGCCATCCTAAGTAAAAGAAATGTAATCAGAAAGCAGCAACCTGGTGGTACACAGGATGGAGGAAGATTTATCATCTTCATGTACCAGCCACTGATTGAATGTTAAATATTGAGAGCTTTGTTGATTAAATTGATTATTACAATTTTTGTACTGGCAGTACTCATAAGAAATATATTTAGGGAAAGAGCAGCACTTCATTTAGTGGATTCCAGCTTTAAAGCTAATGCTAAATAAAGAGGATTTATAGAAATCCTAATCCTTTAGGCCAACAACATTGCTATGCAGTGCCAACATTTATATGCTCCAAGAATATATATGGTTGCTAAATGGAAAAGGGTGATCTAGAGGTTTTCTGCTTCTCTCTGAAAAACATCAAAACACAAGAACTATCTTGTGATAAAAGCCTAAATGATTTTAGTTTAATTGTGCACAGGTTCTTAGGTATTAAACACCAAAATGAATTAAAATCTATTATGTGAAAACCTCTATAATGCTTCTCTCTCTGGAATTTTGCAAGTGATTTATAGATCTGTCCCAGACTCATGATTTTCGAAATAAAAAGTAGAAAAGGGTATCCAATTTTATGCAACTATTTTTTGAGCCTCTACTAAGTGTTAGCATTGTGCTAGGTGTTGGGGGAGGTGGGGGGGACATAAAAGTGGCAAAGCACTTGACCTTTGTCCTCAATGACTTAATATTCTAATAAAGAAGATGAGAGCAATACATACTAGCAACAAGTGAAAAATGGGTATGTTGTGTGTCTGCTATTCTAAGATATGGCTAATTATGGCTCATATCAATTTCTTAGGAACCAGTTTGCCCTTCAATATCTGGTTTACACTTAGGATTTTTCATCTCACACAATGGTTGTGACCTGGAACTTTACTACCTATTTACATGAAACCCTGGCTCCTCAGGTAGATATAAACCTCCAAGGATAGTACAGATGCTCCTCAACTTATGAAAGTTGAAAATATCGGAAGTCAAAACGTACAGATGCTCCTCAACTTATGAAAGTTGAAAATATCAGAAGTCAAAAAATGCATTTAATACACCTAACCCACCAAACATCATAGCTTGGCCTAGCCTACTTCAAATGTACTCAGAACACTTACATTAGTCTACAATTGGGCAATTATATTGAGTTACAAAACACCCATCTCAAATATGAGTGTTTTGTATAACATGATGGAATGCAAAAAATACAAAATACAATATTAAAAAAATGCTGGCAACACAATACACTATAGAGTATTAGTTGTTTACCCTCATAATCGAGTGGCTGACCATTGCCCAGCTTCACATGAGGATCACACTGCATATCACTGGCCCAGGTAAAAATCAAAATTTATCATTTGAAGTACATTTCTACTGAATGCCCAACACTTTTATACCATCATAAAGTCAAAAAGTTGTAAGTTGAACCATCATAAAATGGGGGCCATCTGTAAAGGTATTTCATACTAAGGGTTCTCAAATTTTGCTGCAAATGAGACTCGCCTAGGGAGTATTCAAAATTTAAATTCCCAGAACACACTACAATATTCTGAACATTTCTGCATGTACATGACATCTAGAGTCTGAAGAAAGAATGTGGCGGGTTTTCTGCTCCAGAATAAGCAAGGTAAAGGTCCATGTTCAGAGTATTTAAGGAGGAAGGACTGCCTCCTTAGCAGTGGTCCTCAAAAGAGTGTGATTTTTCTCCCTCTGAGACATTTGTTAATGTCTGGAGACATTTTGGGTTGTCACAAATGGGGGTGGAAAGAGGAGCAGGGCCTACTCCTATAGAGGGTAGAGGCCAGAGATGCTGATGAAAAAGATAAAATTCACAGGACAGCCCCATCACCATCACACCCCAAGAAAGAATTGTCTGGCCCCAAATGTCAATAGCACCACTGTTGAAAAAATCTTACACTATAGTTTGACTTATAAGCCCAAAAAATGGCCCAAAGGAAATATGGAGATTCAAAGTTAGGGGAAAAACAATTCTTACCACTAAAGTGGAAGGGGCTGTGCTATTGGCAGAGAGCCCAAGGGAATAAAAGGGCAGGACTGCACCTGCCTTCATGTCTTCAGCCCCCACACTCTTACCACGCTCTTTCCCATATGTCCCCAGAGGCTCTCCAGATCCTGAAGGGAGTGGTACATAGAAGCCAGATGGCCTTGCCTCTCACCTTCTGCTTTGTCCACTCCTTGCTGGACTCTTTGACTTAACACAAATAATCCTAATTACCATTGCTCTTTTCAGCTTGAGGACAGATATTCTTTAATTGATAGGACATTCTTAGCACACAAATAA
>NW_005353477.1:539192-543466 GCF_000412655.1 Myotis brandtii | reverse complement strand
GGAGGGAGGGAGGGAGGGAGGGAAGAAGAATGTTGAAATATCCCCAAACATTAAGTCTTTAGCAGTGAGTGCTTCAATTTCATGTCAGGGAGTCTGAACTTGGCCTGAAGGGAAAAGCATCAGAGCATGCCATCAAAATAACTAGGTCAATTTTCAGCTTCTTCTTGGAAGGCTTTCTGCACCTTCTCTCCCTTCCCTGCCGGGCCCTCAGCCTGACCATGCCAGCCGCATTCATTTCAGTTAACTGGCTCTTTCAGCCTCCACCTCCAGGTCCAAAGGCCCCTGGGATTGAACAAATTGCCCACCCACTTTGAACCAAAGAATACAGTCCTGCTCCTTCCATTTGGGCATCTGGAATTAGTGACACCTACCGTGTGCAAGCACTAAACCACCTGGCGGAGAATGAAATTTTATGTGATACCTGCTGGCATTCTGGGCTTGGTCCACTGGCTCCATGAGAGCATGCCTTGGACCCAAGAATTGTTACATTTTATGCTGTACCTAGGGACATAGTTTCAGGCTTATGTCAGTGGAAAAGACCTGATTTATCAGGCTTGTAAAAATAAAAGCAAACAATAAAACCAAAAATGAACCCAACGTATCAGGTTTAAGAAACCCAAGAGCCCTTAGAAAAAAAAAGCAAACCAATGTCAGGAAAGATTTTTTTCAACTACACCTTCCCAGAAAATGGCATCCAGCTTTTAGATAAGACTGGGATGAATGAAGACATCTAATATAGATTAATATAGATGTTCTCATAGTTCTTTGACTGTTTGCACATCTCTTTCTACCTGTAAACACCAACCTGTCTAAGAGATAGAGCTTGTTTTACTCATGTTATATACTCAAGATGCAGCAGAATGCCCCACACATAGTTGGTGCTTAATAAGTTGATTGCTTTCTCAACCTTTTCTTGCACACTATTTTCTAAGTCTGCCCTCAGAGTCTCCCATCGGTCTGACCCATGACCTGAGCGAGTACACACTCACCCAGAGCATAATAAGAGTTGGCTCTTCCCCGACCTGGGAACTTTTTCTTCTGTGTCAACTAACACTCAGACAATCAGTTGGCTAGTATTACGAACCATGTGGGAACTGTGTCCTAATAAATAAAATTAAAACCCTCCTTCACTTTTAACTATGACTTTTTGAAGATATTATCTATCATTATTATCTTATTCATTGGTTGGCATTACAAGCTGCCGAATTTAGCTCTTTCTACCATAGTATCCTATATATAATAGAGGCTTATAAACACTTGTTAAACAAATCCGGGTTTCACTAAAGAGACAACCCACTTCCAATATCAATGAAAGGAGCTGTTAATTAAGTATTTCTTTGTGTTATATTTACATATCAAACAAGCACACGATGATTCCCACACAAATTCTTCCCAATGATAAAAATAAATAAGATCACATTGAAAATAATATCTCCAACATCAACAACTTCCCAAAACATGGGTATTTCTGGACCATAGTAAAATAAACATTTACTCCTAGTTGAAGGACTTGGGTATAAATTTCTTACAATAAGAAAAAGAAGGGCCTGGTGGTCAAACCCCTCTAGTTTTAACTACAACAATCAAGGCTCAACTAGAACAAGACTGCGCACAAAGACCACTAGGGGGTGCACCAAGAAAGCATAAAAAATGCGGAGACAAAAAAACATGACAGAAATGGAGGATATAGAGCTAAAAAACGCAATTTTGAGGGCTTGCAAAAATGTGCTAGAAGCTGTCAATAAACTTGAGGAGAGACTCACGAAAACTAATGAGACCCTCGATGCTATGATAAAGAACCAACTAGAAATTAAGCATACACGGACTGAAATAAAGAATATTATACAGACACCCAATAGCAGACCAGAGGAGCGCAAGAATCAAGTCAAAGATTTGAAATGCGAAGAAGCAAAAAACACCCAACCGGAAAAGCAAAATGAAAAAAGAATCCGAAAATACGAAGATAGTGTAAGGAGCCTCTGGGACAGCTTCAAGCGTACAAACATCAGAATAATAGGGGTTCCAGAAGATGAGAGACAGCAAGATATTGAAAACCTATTTGAAGAAATAATGGCAGAAAACTTCCCCCACCTGGTGAAAGAAATGGACTTACAGGTCCAAGAAGCGCAGAGAACCCCAAACAAAAGGAATCCAAAGAGGACCACACCAAGACACATCATAATTAAAATGCCAAGAGCAAAAGACAAAGAGAGAATCTTAAAAGCAGCAAGAGAAAGAGTCTCAATTACCTACAAGGGAATACCCATACGACTGTCAGCTGATTTCTCAACAGAAACTTTGCAGGCCAGAAGGGAATGGCAAGAAATATTCAAAGTGCTGAATACCAAGAACCTACAACCAAGAATACTTTATCCAGCAAAGCTATCATTCAGAATTGAAGGTCAGATAAAGAGCTTCACAGATAAGGAAAAGCTAAAGGAGTTCATCACCACTAAACCAGTATTATACGAAATGCTGAAAGGTATCCTTTAAGAAGAGGAAGAAGAAAAAGGTAAAGATACAAATTGTGAACAACAAACATGCATCTATCAACAAGTGAATCTAAGAATCAAGTGAATAAATAATCTGATTTACAGAAAAAAAAAATAAGAAAAAGAATTCTAACCTGACATACAGTCTGTCAGGGATGACTTCTTGAATCAATGAGGTTTTGGGGTTTCTTTGTTAGAAGTCAAAGTTTGGCAAAGACTTAAAATGGTATGTCAAAGGCCTATAGGATAAGAGAATAGCTGGGAGTCAAACTGAGCCATTGAAAAAAAGTAATAAGGGCTAGATGGAGCAGTGAGTAGAGAGAGAACAAAGGCAAGGTCAGACAGAGGAAGCTAGAGCATCATGAGCAATGTCTACAAAATGGAAAAGTTAGGAGTTGGCTTCCAATATTCTCTCATTCCACAAACATGTGGTTGTGCTGCTGCGGGCATGTGCTCTATGCTTTTCTACCAGGACATGCCTCTCCCTTTGTTTGCTCAGGAAACATCTGCCACAAAGTCAAACCACAACAGAGTAGAATATGACAGTGACTTAAGACAATCCTTTCGAAGTAAATCCAAACTTTCAGAATATGTGAAATTATTAGAAAATGGCACCTGGAAACCTACACTAAAAGCTTTTAGACCAAATTTTTGAAAGATATATGATTCTGAGGGGGAAAAATATAAAAATGATAAAAGCATCCTTTTTCTCAAGACGGCCCTCTCTAACAGGATTTTTATGACTATATGGTGCTAAGTAATAACACAGGGAAATGGAACCAGCATTTATTGACTTGTAAGCTATCTCACCAACCACTGTCCAAATCATTACTGTCTTTTATTATGCCCTTACTTGTAGGCATATTAGTTTGTAGCAAATATATCTGAAGAAAAATGTGCCAATAATTTTTCTGGAGGTTTTATGAGAATACTAGAGGCCCAGTGCACAAATTTCAGCCTGTGCCCTCTTGCAGTCCGGGACCCCCCAGTCCTTACCGCTCGCCTGCTTGCTGCTCCTTACCATTCCGCTCGCTGCTCCTTAGCGCTGCCTCGGAGGCAGGAGAGGCTCCCGCCACTGCTGCTGCACTCGCCAGCTGTAAGCCCGGCTTCTGGCTGAATGGTTCTCCCCCTGTGGGAGTGCACTGACCACTAGGAGAACAGCTCCTGCATTGAGCATCTGCCCCCTGGTGGTGAGTGTGCATCATAGCAACCAGTCATTCTGGTCATTCAGCCATAATGGTCGCTTAGGCTTTTATTACATAAGATTTAATATTCCTGAGATAAATATTACCTTCCCTAGTTTACTGCTGAAGAAATTTCTCAAAGTATATGGCAGTACTAGGATTTGAACGCTGATTCTCATAATCCCAAACTCTCATGTGTAATACTAAGTCAGTAGGTCCAAGATTTAGAAATTCCACAGACCAGTAAAATTTTGAAAATATTTTGGAAGTCAACATAAGATTGCCAACCTTTCATTTTTCTAAGTAAGGACATTGAACACACACACAGAACTGTCACCATCTAATCTAATAAAAGAGAAACATGCAAATTGACTGTACCTTCGCTATGCCCCAAGCCACGCCCACCAGCCAATCAGAGTGACTATATGCAAATTAACCCAACCAAGATGGCGGCTGGCAGCCATGGAGCTGGAGCAAGCAGGAGGCGTGGTTGCCCTGGCGATGGAGGAAGCCAAGCTTCCCACCTGCCCTGGCTGGCTCTGGCCTCCGCTGAAGGCAACAAAGTTTCAATTATAGAAGATAAATAAACCCCAGATAC